>NC_058082.1:41290217-41538476 GCF_014858855.1 Bufo gargarizans | reverse complement strand
CTATATTTCAGATCGTTAGGCACAACATTTTGGGGAAATTCTTACCTCCAAGTGAGATATGAATTGGCAAGACATGGAGGTAGAGAAGAGGTCTGCAGAATTCTATAGGTGCCATATTATGGCTCAGGATTAGGGAGTCGGGAGACAACACAGAATAGCATCACATCATCTAATGCAAGACATGGACAGAAAATCAACCAATGATTGAATTTCTACGGTGACCTTCACCAGGTTGGATCTTATCCTTTTCCTAAGGAAAGTTTGGATATTAATAATTACATTAGTTATCCTGTACTGATCCTGAGTTACATCCTGTTTTATACTCCAGAGCTGCACTCACTATTCTCCTGGTGGAGTCAATGTGTACATACATTACATTACTTATTCAGTACTGATCCTGAGTTACATTCTGTATTATACTCCAGAGCTGCACTCACTATTCTGCTGGTGCAGTCACTGTGTACATACATTACATTACGTATCCTGTACTGATCCTGAGTTATATCCTATATTATACTCCAGAGCTGCACTCACTATTCTGCTGGTGCAGTCACTGTGTACATACATTACATTACTTATCCCTGTCCTGATCTGAGGTTACATCCTGTATATACTCCAGACGCTGTACTCACTATTCTGCTGGTGAGGCACTGTGTACATACATGCACTGATCCTGTACTGAACCTGAGGTACATCCTGTATTATAGACTCCAGAGCTGCACTCACTATCTGCTGGTGGAGTCACTGGTGTACATCCATTACTTATACCTGTACTGATCCGAGTTACATCCTATATTTATACTCCAGAGGCTGTACTCACTATTCTATGCTGGTGCCGTCACTGTGCACATACATTTACATTACTTATCTGTACTGATCCTGAGTTACAGCCTGTTTATACTCCAGAGCTGCACTCACTATTCTCCTGGTGGAGTCACGTGTACATACCATTACATTACGTATTCAGTACTGATCCTGAGTTACATTCTGTATGTATACTCCAGAGCTGCACTCACTATTCTGCTGGTGCAGTCACTGTGTACATACATTACATTACTTATCCTAAACTGATCCTGAGTTATATCCTATATTATACTCCAGAGCTGCACTCACTATTCTGCTGGTGCAGTCACTGTGTACATACATACATTACTTATCCTGTACTGATCCTGAGTTACATCCTGTATTATACTCCAGAAGCTGTACTCACTATTCTGCTGGTGCAGGCACTGTGTACATACATTACTTATCCTGTACTGATCCTGAGTTACATCCTGTATTATACTCCAGAGCTGCACTCACTATTCTGCTGGTGGAGTCACTGTGTACATCCATTACTTATCCTGTACTGATCCTGAGTTACATCCTATATTATACTCCAGAGCTGTACTCACTATTCTGCTGGTGCAGTCACTGTGTACATACATTGCATTACTTATCCTGTACTGATCCTGAGTTACATCCTGTATTATACTCCAGAGCTGTACTCACTATTCTGCTGGTGCAGGCACTGTGTACATACATTACTTATCCTGTACTGATCCTGAGTTACATCCTGTATTATACTCCAGAGCTGCACTCACTATTCTGCTGGTGGAGTCACTGTGTACATCCATTACTTATCCTGTACTGATCCTGAGTTCCTTCCTGTATTATACTCCAGAGCTGCACTCACTATTCTGCTGGTGGAGTCACTGTGTACATACATTACTTATCCTGTACTGATCCTGAGTTACATCCTGTATTATACTCCAGAGCTGCACTCACTATTCTGCTGGTGCAGTCACTGTGTACATACATTACTTATCTTGTACTGATCCTGAGTTACATCCTGTATTATACTCCAGAGCTGCATTCACTATTCTGCTGGTGCAGTCATTGTGTACATACATTACATTACTTATCCTGTACTGATCCTGAGTTACATCCTGTATTATTCTCCAGAGCTGCACTCACTATTCTGCTGGTGCAGTCACTGTGTACATACATTACTTATCTTGTACTGATCCTGAGTTACATCCTGTATTATACTCCAGAGCTGCACTCACTATTCTGCTGGTGCAGTCACTGTGTACATACATTACATTACTTATCCTGTACTGATCCTGAGTTACATCCTGTATTATTCTCCAGAGCTGCACTCACTATTCTGCTGGTGCAGTCACTGTGTACATACATTACATTACTTATCCTGTACTGAAATTATGCCATATAGGAATATACTTTAAGTATATACACACATCGCAGCCTAAACTTGCCTAGTGGCAAATGCATCCTAACCTGTATTATACTCCATAATGGCATTCATACTTTTGCAGGCTTCAGAGCCGAAATCTCCCAGCGATCATGACCATTCAATACAATGGAGTCCTCCAAAGCAGGATCTGTTCTGTACAAGGGCTTCTTAATCTGGGACTCACTATGGAAGCCGTATTCTGAAATACAGGGTCTAACAGAAGACATATTTACATCCCTCCTGACCTAATACTACACACAGCTGAGGATTTGTTACAATTGCACCTGGTCCAGACAATTCTCTGTGAGCTAAACAGCTTAGACTCCAGACGGTTACATTTTACCTTCACTGATAACTCCTAGCAAACTCTCAGCACAGGAGAGCGATCCATATCTATTAGAGTATTGTCAACACTGGATGCAAAGCAAAGCAAGCAGAGATCTTGAAAATGGTGAGAAACATAAAGACAAAGTATATTAGAAAGTCTCTTGGTGATTGGAGCTGTACATGGCGGTCCGGTGTATCGTCTGCCATGCTCTGGTATAGGGTGTCCTCGCCTCTCCATGTATGATGAGGTACGCAGGCCTCCCGCCTCTCCCCCATGACATACACGTTCAGCTCAGTAGGAGTCAGACATTCATCAATGGGAAATATTCACATGCAGCTGTTTTCATCTTTTGGGCCTCGTCAATGTGTTACTGGTTTCCAGTTCGACGTTGTAAATGTGGATGAGGTCGCGCAGGAAATATGCGCAGAAGTCGTAAATCTGACTCGCCGGGTCTTCTGTGTCAGCCGAATACTTTCAGAATGAAGATAACCTGGGAAATAAATGGACGAAATCCTGAGAACTTCTGGAAAAGGCGAGATGAAGCCAAAGTGATCAGCGGCATCCTAATAGTCATGATCAGCGGCTGGATATTGCTGGTCCAGTTGATATCTCTTAGGACAGGGATGCTCAACCTCCGGCCCTCCAGCTATTGCAAAACTACAACTCCCAGCATGCCCTAATAGCTGTAGGCTGTGCAGGCATGCTGGGAATTGTAGTTTTGCAACAGCTGGAGGGTCGCAGGTTTGGCAACCCTGTCACAGGAGAGCATGCCTCCCAACATCTGTATCCTAAACATCCTGGGACCGCCCACTTTTATGCAGAGACTCCGCCCACTTGCCACCTCTAAAAAAGTCAGGTTGGGGGTAAGTAACCATACGAAGAAATGGAAGCAGCTCCTTTTGTTACCCCTCATATGACGCAGTGGTGGCTCTCCCATTGGATGCTATGGCAAGGTACCACCAGCAGGTCCATAGCTTGGTTCCAAAACATAATTATTTTAAGGGAAACATCATCTTATAAACATATTTTAATATTTTTTGTAGGTTTTTATTTTTTATATGAGTATATTGAGAAAAAAAAACATAGAAATCTTGTAATCCTCAGATCGGTCACTACACTGGCGCTTTGGGGTAGATTTATCGGAGCCTTTTGGAAAATGAAAGGTGGAATCTGATTGGTTTCTATCAGCAACTAAGCCAGTTTTCCTTTGCTCCTCCCTCTATGTTTTCTGCAATTCACTTGTCAGTTTTGCTGTATAGACTGGGACACAATGAGCAGAGTCATCTCATTTCTGTTGGTAGGCAGGAGAGATAATCACAGCTCTCTTGAACTGCTGGAGACCTAGATACGGCTGGAGAGTCACACAATACACACCACCTATGACCTTAAAGCCTCATACAAGGTTGACGCAGTACCTGGCACAGTCAGGAGGTGTAAGAGGAATAGGAGTTTACTCAGGGGTGAGACAACTTGTCTGGCATTTACAGTCTGTCTCACTTATATAGGGCACAGCCTTAATGGTTACACACAAGGCACAACCCAAGATGGTTATACATATGTGCAGAGGCAGTATGCTTGGCGGTTACACTAACAAGCAGAGGCACTATGTTTGCTGGTTAAACTTCTTGGTCGAGGCGGTATAATTGGCAGTTGCACCAACAGCCAGAGGCACTGTGATTGGCGGTTACACTAATGGGCAGAGCATTACGATTGACAGTTAGATAGTATGTTTAGCAGTTACAATAAGGGACAGAGACACTATGCTTGGTGGTTACGCTTCTTGACAGAGGCTATATGCTAAGCAGTTACTCTTCTTGGCATAGGCACTATTATTTCTGATTTCACTTTTGGGAAGAGGCATTATTCTTGGCAGAGAAACTATAATTGGCAGTTACTCTTCTTGGCAGAGGCACTATGCTTGGTGGTTACTCTTCTTGGTAAACACACTATGCTTGGTGGTTACACTTGGCAGAGGCACTATGCTTGGTGGTTACTCTTCTTGGTAGACGCACTATGCTTGGTGGTTACTCTTTTTGGTAGACGCACTATGCTTGGTGGTTACTCTTCTTGGTAGACGCACTATGCTTGATGGTTACAGCAAAAGGCAACAGTCTCTAATAACTCTCGCTTTTATCACAGGCCTCTTTGGAGCCCAGTAACAGGCCAAAGTTCCTTACACAGTCATAGGGCATCATTAGAAGCAGCCTCGATGGCCACGTCTGCTCAGGGGCAAGATGTGTTACGAAAAGGGGTGTGGTCTACATAAAGAGAGGCATGGTGCTAAGAAAGGGAGCGTGTCCATACTCCCAAAAATTTCCGTGCTGCACAAAGTGTGCCACACTCCATGATCTCCCACAGGCTAACATGGCAAGTGGCAATTAGGTGCAGGGCAGGTTGTTTATGCGGCAGGGTGATACTGAACCCTAGTCGATACCGAGATGTAGGTTGAAGACCACTAACTGCTTACGGTCCTGATGTTCACACATTGAGCAGATGCCTTGGGCTCAGCCTTACATATGACTTTGACGGGTCTGGTTTTTTAGAAAGGACATTTGGTAAGACGCGGGGGTAATAAGACTCCTCGGCCTATCGGCTGCTCCCATAAAACGCCTTCTCCGCTCCTTTTACAACCTGATGCAGATCTTTTCCACGCAACGTCTCCAATTAAAGCTAATGGCTCCAGATGTCCGACCCTTTACGAGCCGCTCTCCTCACCCCAATAAGAAAACACAAACTTTTAGGAAGTGGCATTATTTGTTCTAAATGTTTTCCTGCGAAGCTTTAGGTAATTATGAGCACAAGCCTGGTGCCCTTTACCCCTCCCCCGGTGATCCCGAGACGGCCGCGGAGAAATCAGTGTGAGAAGTGTTTCTGTTTCGTGCGTCTCGCGGGGTCAAAATATAATTAGTTTTAATGATTTTTTTCCTAGAGTAACAATTACACTTTAATAGGCACAGAAGCGTCATGACTGAGGAGATGAGGAGACCTCGGGGTCAGGCGGTGGGCTCTTGCTGGATCTGACGCTACATTGCCGATCTCTCTTTGCTATGCACAGGGGCGCAGCCAGGGGGAGCTGTGCCAGGAGGAGCATGTACCAAATGAAAACTATACTTGGGCCCAAGTGGGGCCTAAAAAATTCCTAAGTCACGTAAGAAGACTCCAGCATTACCAAAGGCACATGCATGACTCATAGAAGTCCCATTTTTCACTGGCCTTGAATGAGTGGGGCTTACGCAAATATGCATGCAAGTGGGCGGTGTGTGACTGTTTTGAGGGATAGGGATGCAAATGTTGGGAAATGTGCACATAGTAAGTAGGGGCACTGTTACACCAACAACCATTCCATACACTGATGATTCCAGTGGTGACCACTAGGGGGAGCTCACTGCATAAAAGTTATGCAGCTCCCTTTCATGTCAACGTTAGCTCCCCCTGGTGGTAGCTGCAAAGAGACATAATTAATACCTTTATGAAATCAAGAATTGCACAGATCGGTTCTGGAATGAATCAGCACAGAATTGTACACCTTAGATTGGAAGGAAAACCAGGCGCAGTAGATTTGCCGATGTTTCTGGGACTGTTGCGCTTCCATTTATTTTTCTCACAAGATGTCTTTTGAATTAGCAGTTTTCTGAGTGAGACCGCAGCCACAACCTACACAGCGATATCAAGACATTCTCCGTAAATCTGCCTGAATCTGTACATGTTAATCCACCTCCAGATGTACTGAGCGGCTCTGCTGTAGGATCGGGCAGGAAGCCTAATACTGGCCTTTCACACAGACCCAAGTTAGGGTCTGATTTATCGAAAAACCTCTGGCCAAAATCTCCAGTTTTCATAGGAAATGGGAGATGAGAGTTTCCGACCCCATCTCCTCTCCATCCCCACATCTACTGATTCTAAAATGATCACAAGACACTAAATTCTGCTCCATAGGTTTATTAGGGAACGTCTCCTGCTGCTTCGGGGTGATTGCTGTTAATGGATCTTCCAGTGACTGATGATTATTAGCGGGAGACCTTCTTCTTCACACCCATCAGCTTTAGTGACGACGACGTCTGCGCCTGTGAACTGGAAGAAAATGGAGGATGAGGTTCAGTCTCAGGATTACGGCGAGTGCTGCCTCCTTGGCATGTAACGAGGTGTATAGGGGGCAGGGGGTGATATGGCGGTACCTGGTCTTTCCTGGTGCTTATGGGCAGTCGTCCTGCGGTACGTCCTACGCCTCCTCCGAGGGGCGCTGCTGACTCTCTTCCTTCTAGGTGGCATGCTGATGGCGTGTCGGTATCTTCTTCTAGCAAGGAGCAGATTGCAAATGGCTGCCGGGCCCCAGGCGTGCTTTATATACCCTGTGACATCACAGCTTTATGACATCACATGCTCTGTGTGGTCATTCGGCTCCTCCCCATAGCCTGTGACATCACAAAGCTGTGGTCAGAGGCCATTAGTGACTTGCTCCTTACGAAAGGAAGATAATGACCAGTCGTCACCATGGCAACTAGAAGGCGGCGCCGATACTGGACGAGGAGGAGCGGCGGGAAAGTCGTAGATCAGGTGATGCGTACAATCCAGAGGATCTGTATATACTAGTATATATTATATCTGCTGTTCTCTCCGGTCACAGGCGTTATTAAAGTGAGAGGGGGCGTCACCCGCTATTGATGACTCCGCCCAGTTTTACAGAAATGAAGTTATGGAGCCGTCATTGACCGCCAATACACAAGACGTCTTACAGCAGCTGGCGACATTGCGTAATAAACAGAAGGAGCAGAATTTGGTGTCTTGTGATGATTTTATGATTAAAAGCAGGGGTGGGATTCAAATCCCTGCTTCAATATCTATCTATCTAATCTCATCTCATATCTATCTATCTATTTATCTATCTATCTATCTATCTATCTATCTATTTATCTATTATCTATCTATTATCTATCTATCTATCTCCTATCTATCTATCTATCTATTATCTATCTATTATCTATCTCCTATCTATCTATCTATCTATCTATTATCTATCTATCTATTTATCTATTATCTATCTATCTAATATCTATCTATTATCTATCTATCTATCTATTATCTATCTATCTATTATCTATCTATCTATCTATCTATTATCTATCTATCTATCTAATATCTATCTATCTATTATCTATCTATCTATTATCTATCTATCTATCTATCTATCTATCTATCATCTTTCTAATATCTATCTATCTATCTATCTATCTATCTAATATCTATCCTCTTATATCTGTTTAGAAGGAGAAGATAACATTATAGCAGAGTCTGTGTTTTTTCCGACAGACTTGTGGATTTTTCTTTCTTCTTCTTTCCTTCAGATCATCCGGCTGCAGTTTCTTCTCACTTTCCTCGTCTTGCGGACAGATGGCAGAATCTTCTATTACAGAATTCTCCGGTGTCTTATGATCTTATAAACCCACTAATTTGTCCCTGGGAGGATTATAAAGGGATATATTGGGCTCTCTGTGAGAACCCCTCGCCTAAAGTGCCCCTATTAAACAGAAGGCATTCTAATGGTTAAACCATCAATTCTTAGTTATATCTGCTGCTGGGAAAGCTGGGTGATAAAGCCTGTTATCCGGTCCTCAATGGTAAGGCAGTGATACTTTTCCCGTTGCCATACTGCCGCACAGTTAGATCCTAATTTGACATTCAGAACCCCAGGAAAGCTGAGTGACGATCAGTATGGTCGCCTTCAGAGCCTTCAGCTTTTCCTAGTTTTGCCCCATCACTACATTGCTGCATGACTAGTCAGAGCCACAGGAAAGCTGAGTGACAAGCAATATGGCCACTATTAGACTTCCCAAAGATTGTACCCAGCTTTTGTAGACTCTTGAGCAACAAATATGTCTACCTATCTAGACTAATACATGTGCCGCTACCACATTGCTGCATGACTAGCCACCATTCAGAAACCCAGGAAAGCTGAATGATATCCAGTATGGCCACCATGAGAACTTTACCTTGCTTTCCAAGAGTCCTAAGCGTCAAATCTTTTTATTTCTGCTACATTATGTTCCCCGTTATCACCCTGCTGCATGACCAAGAAGATTTACCATTCAGAAATCCAGGAAAGCTGGGTGACAGCCAGTATGACCATCATTAGTGGGTGCCATCCAGCTTCTCCCAAACCCTAAGCAGCCCATTGTCTAAGCGCGCACGTCCTATTCCCATATGGCTGTGTGACTACTATGAGAAGCCATTCAGAAATCTTGGAAAGCTGGGTGACAACCAGTATGGCCGACATTAGAGTTATTTACCCAGTAACATAAAAGTGTATATACCATTGTCCACCATCACAAGTAAAGGTTACCTTTCAGAAACCCATGAAAGTTGGGTGAGGACTAATATGATTACCCAGCTTTCCAGAGTCCAAAGCAAAGCCCCCGATACCTGCCCCAGGGTTTTGGTGAGACTGATGGCAGCACTTTTCAGGTCTGCACAGGTTCTTAGCATCAAAAGGGTAAACTAGAATGCACCCCCTTCACTGACAGCAAGCAGAGATCTTGAAAAAAAGTCAGACGTTGAAACGCAAAGTATGTTACAAAGTTCCAGAACTTTCCATTGTACAATGATGAAGCTTCATTTATGCCAGAGTGGACCGTCCCTCGTTTGGGCAATAGCGTCTTAAGACCTCTAAATCAATATCAGAAGATTCCAGCAGCTGGGAAGGATTAGCGTTTGGTCTTGTCTTATCTCCCATTATTTCCTCAACAACACCGCCCCCCCCCCCCTTGTGGGGTGACGTCACGGACATGATTGGCCGCGGGGGTTGTGTTATTAAACGATTGGGTCTTGAGAAGGTCAGTGATTTGTATCCAGATGTGCCAGCAATAATTAAGATCATAGCAGCCCCCAGGGGCATAAGGAAGAGGGGGGGCTGGAAATCAAGTAACTGCCCCTTCTAGGCTTCTTCATATAACAGGAGGGCATTTTATGGGGGTCTGCAGCTGGCAATGTACGAGGCTCTGGGGTTGGTACTGTGTGGGCGTTTGGTTGCTGGCTGGACGAAGTGTGGCCCTGGGCCCCAAATGTAGAAATATTGGACTAACAACACTATGACATACCGTATAAAGGAGCATATTGGCAATTATACTACTAAGTAAGGTGAAAAAATACCGCCACACCATGGCCATGATTATACCATTACCACTACATGACTGAATAATACCACCATACTGTAACTGGATAAAAATACAACACTCCACAGAGACCGATATTACCAATAATGCCACAATACAAGCCCCAAATAATACCGCCACATCGTGACCATAATTATACAACTACCACTAGATGACTGAATATGGTTCTATGTTTTTTATGACTTATACATGAACCCCTGAATTGTAAAGCGCTGCGGAATATGTAGGTGCTATATAAATAAAGATTATTATTAATAATACCACCATACTGTAACTGGATAAAAAAAAAAACACTTCACAGAGATCAATATTACCAATGACGCCACAATACAAGGCCCAAATAATACCGCCATATCGTGACCATTTTACCATTACCATAAGATGAGTGAATATTACCACCATACTGTTACTAGCACCAAATAATGCCCTCCTAGCTGCAAACAGTGCCTACAG
The DNA here is from genome assembly GCF_014858855.1 of Bufo gargarizans. NCBI lineage: Eukaryota > Metazoa > Chordata > Amphibia > Anura > Bufonidae > Bufo > Bufo gargarizans. The sequence goes on along the minus strand of NC_058082.1, from coordinate 41,528,293 downwards.
TAGCACCAGATAGCAGCAATTAGTATCCCCTCAGCAGCAAACTGTGCCCCCTGAGTCCTTGGCCTGGACTCCGCAGGCTATACTGCCATGTTGCTGGTTCATACTGCCACTCTGACCTGAAACGTTTCTGCTCTACTGCCACTACGCTATTCCTGCCTCGTTCCGCTGATCATTTCTTTATGAAACACATGGGAGCTAAATGAATGTTGGGCATAAAGAGGGTCAGGTGTGCAGATCTGGGTTGCCCTTTTCGGGGCGTTAGCTGACAATCTATTAGGGATCAGAATTAGAAGAACCGGGCTCATACCACTCCCTCCTCTGATTAATTATACCCTCCTTCTTGCAGCGGAATCATGTTTCTTTGTTTATTTATCTTCAGGTCTAATTTGCAACATTATATCTTTTTACTTTGCTACTATTATATAGGTACAATTTAATTGTGACACTTTATATTTTTTATTTTTTATTTTCATCTAGGGACTAGAGATGAACGAATTTCCTGAAATTTGTTTTAGTTCTGATTCTATTGATTTTGGCCGTCAGATTCGATTTGATCCTATTAAATTCAGCCTCAATACAAAGTGCCCCAATTGCCCTGAAAAATCATGTATAACATTCTGGGGGTCTCCTAGGACTGTACTGAACCCCTTTCAAGCTCTTTAACTCGGAGACAGCATATTAGCAATGTCAATGCGACAGTAACATACTGTATATGACTGTGGGTAAGTGGATAGTTAACTGTGGTAGCAAACACCTGCTCAATAACAACACACTGCAATGATGGATTTTTTATACTTTGCAAAATTTAAAATGGTCCAAAAATGGTCCCTTTTGGGGCAGATGCCTGTTGGTGGAACATGATGGACAAGGCAGGAGATATGCAGCTATGTAGGAATAGTAGCAGTGGCAGCAGCACAGTATGAAACATAATGGACAATGCAGATGATGTGCTACTGTATAGGGGTAGTAGTAGTCCAGTGGAAGCAGTACAATATGGAACATGATTGACAAGGCGGGAGATGCGCAGCTCTGTAGAGGTGGTAGTAGTGGCAGGAGTAGCAACATGCAGGACATTTGCAGCTGTGTAGGGGTAGTAGTAGTGGCAGCAGCACAGTATGGAACATGCAGATGATGTGCTACTGTATAGGGGTAGTAGTAGTACAGTGGAAGCAGTGCAATATGGAACATAATTGACAAGGCAGGAGATGTGCAACTCTGTAGAGGTGGTAGTAGTGGCAGGAGTAGCAACATGCAGGAAATGTGCAGCTGTGTAGGGGTAGTAGTAGTGGCAGCAGCACAGTATGGAACATGCAGGAGATCTTCTACTATGTATGGGTAGTAGTAGTGGCAGCAGCACAGTATAGAATATGATTGACAAGGCAGGAGATATGCGGTTATGTGGAGGTGGTAGTAGTGGCAGCAGTAGTACAGTATGGAAAATGTAGGAAAGGTTCATCTATGTAGGGGTAGTAGTAGTGGCAGCAGCAACACAGTATGGAACATGCAGGAGATGTGCAGCTATGTATGGGTAGTAGTGGTAGCCGCATAGTATGGACCATGCAGAAGATACATGACTATGTAGAAGTAGTAGTAGTGGCAGAAGCAGCACAGTATGGAACGTGCAGGAGATCTTCTACTATGTATGGGTAGTAGTAGTGGCAGCAGCACAGCATAGAATATGATTGCCAAGGCAGGAGATATGCGGTTCTGTAGAGGTGGTAGTAGTGGCAGCAGTAGTACAGTATGGAAAATGTAAGAAATGTGCATCTATGTAGGGGTAGTAGTAGTGGCAGCAGCAACACACTATGGAATATGCAGGAGATGTGTGACTGTTTAGGGGCAGTAGAAGTGGCAGCAGCACAGTATGAAATATGATGGACAAGACAGGAGATGCTTGCCTATGTAGGGATAGTATTAGCTACAGCTACGGTTGTATTAGTTGCAGCAGTACAATATGGAACACAATGGACATGGGAAATATGTGATGAAGATAGGGCGATTCACATTATTAATAATAAGATAATTAGTATAGCATTAAAGGGCATCTGTCAGCAGTTTTGTCCCTATGACACTGGCTGACCTGTTACATGTGCACTTGGCAGCTGAAGGCATCTGTGTTGGTCCCATGTTCATATGTGCCCTCATTGCTGAGAAAAATTATGTTTTAATACATGCAAACGAGCAGGGCAGTTGCAGAGAGAGCTGAGCCCATTAAATGCTGCACACTAGCACAGGCGGTCTGACAAATGTCTGACAGAACCAGCCTTCCTGAGGGAGCCTGTGTAAGTCACACAATAGGACACTCTTACTCCTGTCTCTAAAACTATTATACAAATTAAATATATACATCTAACCAGCTATTGTCTTATCTGTGCTGTGGAAGAAAACTCCTCTGACACTAACGCTGGGTTCACACCTGAGCGTTTTACAGCGCGTTCCTACGCGCTGTAAAACGCACAACAGGCAAGAACCAATGATTCCCTATGGGAATGGTTCTCACCTGGGCGTTTACAGCGCGTACGATCGCGCTGTAAAACGCCCGACGCTCAAACAAGTGCTTGAGCTTTACTTTGGGCGTTTGTCGCGTTTGTCGCACATAGATATTCGGGAACGCGCGACAATGTGTGCACCCCTGTCTCTGTATGCGCGATTGTAAACGCCCGTACAATCGCGCATACAGAGCGCTCGTTTCAGAACGCTCAGGTCTGAACCCAGCGTAAAGGATCTGCATTCTGCGAGTTAAGATCTCTTTCTTCCATCTAACAGGTTGTTATCCATCCAATGCACAAACCCAGAAAAACATTGCAGATCCTGTCTCGGATTTATATAGTGCCTAAGACATGTCGATTGACGGCACGCCCGCAGGCATGGGGTCCCCTTTTTCTTTTCATCTTCTCTGTATTGTGATATGTAAAATGGAAGACACAATTTTGATTGATTTGTGTAAGACAAATCCCCAAAACGTTGGATTAGTTGGAAACAGAAATTTGTAATAATTTGAATTCATTTAGAACCAATACACTCATCTCTATCGGGGCAGCAGATACGGAGTGTAACACCACCAGCGTAAATGTATTGAATGTAACCCGATCATGGACTACATTTTAAATGCAGTCCCACCTGGGACTAAATACACACAGGTGACTGATATTGAATGCCACCTGGGAATGGATACCGAATGTAACTCTTATAAACAGGGAGCAGATATTAGATGTCACACCTACCACCAAAGACTGGGTATTGAATGTAGCACTAACCACCAGGGACTATGAATGGAATGTAGCACTAACTACCAGGGACTATGTACTGAATGTAGCACTAACTACCAGGGACTATGTACTGAATGTAGCACTAACCACCAGGGACTATGTACTGAATGTAGCACTAACCACCAGGGACTATGTACTGAATGTAGCACTAACTACCAGGGACTATGTACTGAATGTAGCGCTAACTACCAGGGACTATGTACTGAATGTAGCACTAACTACCAGGGACTATGTACTGAATGTAGCGCTAACTACCAGGGACTATGTACTGAATGTAGCACTAACTACCAGGGACTAAGTATTGAATGTAGCGCTAACTACCAGGGACTATGTACTGAATGTAGCACAAACTACCAGGGACTATGTACTGAATGTAGCACTAACTACCAGGGACTAAGTATTGAATGTAGCGCTAACTACCAGGGACTATGTACTGAATGTAGCGCTAACTACCAGGGACTAGGCATTGCATGTAGCACTAACTACCAGGGACTGGGTATTGAATGTAGCACTAACTACCAGGGACTGGGTATTGAATGTAGCACTAACTACCAGTGACTAGGCATTGCATGTAGCACTAACTACCAGGGACTAAGTATTGAATGTAGCACTAACCACCAGGGACTAGGCATTGCATGTAGCACTAACTACCAGGGACTGGGTATTGAATGTAGCACTAACTACCAGGGACTGGGTATTGAATGTAGCACTAACTACCAGTGACTAGGCATTGCATGTAGCACTAACCACCAGGGACTAGGCATTGCATGTAGCACTAACTACCAGGGACTGGGTATTGAATGTAGCACTAACTACCAGGGACTGGGTATTGAATGTAGCACTAACCACCAGGGACTGGGTATTGCATGTAGCACTAACTACCAGTGACTAGGCATTGTATGTAGCACTAACTACCAGTGACTAGGTATTGAATGTAGCACTAACCAGCAGGGACGAGGCATTGCATATAGCACTACCAGGGACTAGGTATTGAATGTAGCACTAACTACCAGGGACTAGGTATTGAATGCAGCACTAACCACCAGGGACTAGGTATTGAATGCAGCACTAACCACCAGGGACTGGGTATTGCATGTAGCACTAACCACCAGGGACGAGGCATTGCATGTAGCACTAACCACCAGGGACTAGGTATTGAATGTATCACTAACCACCAGGGACGAGGCATTGAATGTAGCACTAACCACCAGGGACTAGGTATTGAATGTATCACTAACCACCAGGGACGAGGCATTGCATGTAGCACTAACCACCAGGGGCTAGGTATTGAATGTATCACTAACCACCAGGGACGAGGCATTGCATGTATCACTAACTACCAGGGACTGGGTATTGAATGTAGCACTAACCACCAGGGACGAGGCATTGAATGTAGCACTAACTACCAGGGACTAGGTATTGAATGTAGCACTAACCACCAGGGGCTAGGTATTGAATGTATCACTAACCACCAGGGACGAGGCATTGCATGTATCACTAACTACCAGGGACTGGGTATTGAATGTAGCACTTACTACCAGGGACTAAGTATTGAATGTAGCACTAACCACCAGGGACTGGACATTGCATGTATCACTAATCACCGGGTACTAGGTATTCAATGTATCACTGAATGTCCCACTGTCATGAATATCCCACTGATCAGCCACATGAAAATGGCTACAGATCAATACCATAAGGCAAACACTGTGTTTTGGGAGTGGGGATCACCACTTATGACCTATGACAATGCCCTTGACCCCATTGTGATGAGCACAGAGGAGACATGATATTGTGCAGTAACAAAAGTAATGTAATTATATAATTACCCGGCTACAAACCACAGGATATGACTGCAAATAGACGGCGTGGGGCTGGATGCAGTGGGATTATCGGTAGTCGTCACGTTTTTATAATTAACATGAGAAGAGCGGGCACGCATTGTAGATTAACTAGTAAATATAAAGTGTCACCGCTCGGCAGGAAGAGAATGCAGGCCGACACCACCGCAATACATGTGTCTGCAAGTGGAAACACAGCAGATAAAAGGAACAGTCTGTAACACAAGATGATGAAAATGTCAGGACACACAGCAGGAAAGAGCGAGCGGAGATCAGAGGAAATATCTGATACAAGAGCAGAACCTCGTGCTCATCACTGAGGAAAAGTCACTTCTGTCAGTCTCAGTTTTCTGCTAGTTACAATGTATCTAAAAGATGACAAGAAACATGTAAACAACTGTATAATGTGCATAATCCCCTACACTATCCAGATGGTAAACCAGAGAAAAAGTATCAGTGAGGAGATGTTATAGTAGTTATATTCTTGTACATAGAAGCAGTATTATAGTAGTTATATTCTTGTACATAGGAGGCAGTATTATAGTAGTTATACTCTTGTATGTAGGAGCAGTATTATAGTAGTAATATTCTTGTACATAGGAGCAGTATTATAGTAGTTATACTCTTGTATGTAGGAGCAGTATTATAGTAGTAATATTCTTGTACATAGGAGCAGTATTATAGTAGTTATATTCCTGTACATAGGAGCAGTATTATAGTAGTTATATTCTTGTACATAGGAGGCAGTATTATAGTAGTTATATTCTTGTACATAGGAGCAGTATTATAGTAGTTATATTCTTGTACATAGGAGCAGTATTATAGTAGTTATATTCTTGTACATAGGAGCAGTATTATAGTAGTTATATTCTTGTACATAGGAGCAGTATTATAGTAGTTATATTCTTGTACATAGGAGCAGTATTATAGTAGTTATATTCTTGTACATAGGAGCAGTATTATAGTAGTTATATTCTTGTACATAGGAGCAGTATTATAGTAGTTATATTCTTGTACATAGGAGGCAGTATTATAGCAGTTATATTCTTGTACATTGGAGCAGTATTATAGTAGTTATATTCTTGTACATTGGAGGAGTATTATAGTAGTTATATTTTTGTACATAGGAGCAGTATGATAGTAGTTATATTCTTGTACATAGGGGGCAGTATTATAGTAGTTATATTCTTGTACATAGGAGCAGTATTATAGTAGTTATATTCTTGTACATAGGAGGCAGTGTTATAGTAGGTATATTCCTGTACATAGAAGTAGTATAATAGTAGTTATATTTTTGTACATAGGAGCAGTATTATAGTAGTTATATTTTTGTACATTGGAGGAGTATTATAGTAGTTATATTCTAGCTACATAGGAGGCAGTATTATAGTAGTTATATTCTTGTACATAGGAGCAGTATTATAGTAGTTATATTCTTGTACATAGGAGCAGTATTATAGTAGTTATATTCTTGTACATAGGAGCAGTATTATAGTAGTTATATTCTTGTACTAGGAGCAGTATTATAGTAGTTATATTCTTGTACATAGGAGCAGTATTATAGTAGTTATATTCTTGTACATAGGAGGCAGTATTATAGTAGTTATATTCTTGTACATAGGAGCAGTATTATAGTAGTTATATTCTTGTACATAGGAGCAGTATTATAGTAGTTATATTCTTGTACATAGGAGCAGTATTATAGTAGTTATATTCTTGTACATAGGAGGCAGTATTATAGTAGTTATATTCTTGTACATAGGAGCAGTATTATAGTAGTTATATTCTTGTACATAGGAGGCAGTATTATAGTAGTTATATTCTTGTACATAGGAGCAGTATTATAGTAGTTATATTCTTGTACATAGGAGCAGTATTATAGTAGTTATATTCTTGTACATAGGAGCAGTATTATAGTAGTTATATTCTTGTACATAGGAGCAGTATTATAGTAGTTATATTTTGTACATAGGAGCAGTATTATAGTAGTTATATTCTTGTACATAGGAGGTAGTATTATAGTAGTTATATTCTTGTACATTGGAGCAGTATTATAGAAGTTATATTCTTGTACATAGGAGCAGTATTATAGCTAGTTATATTCTTGTACATAGGAGCAGTATTATAGTAGTTATATCTTGTACATAGGAGCAGTATTATAGTAGTTATATTCTTGTACATAGGAGCAGTATTATAGTAGTTATATTCTTGTACATAGGAGCAGTATTATAGTAGTTATATTCTTGTACATAGGAGGCAGTATTATAGTCAGTTATATCTTGTACATAGGAGCAGTATTATAGCTAGTTATATTCTTGTACATAGGAGCAGTATTATAGTAGTTATATTCTTGTACATTGGAGGCAGTATTATAGTACAGTTATATTCTTGTACATAGGAGCAGTAATTTATAGTAGTTATATTCTTGTACATAGGAGCAGTATTATAGTAGTATATCTTGTACATAGGAGGTAGTATTATAGTAGTTATATGTTTGTACATAGGAGCAGTATTATAGTAGTTATATCCTTGTACATAGGGCCGTATTATAGTAGTTATATTCTTGTAATAGGAGCAGTATTATAGTAGTTATATTATTGTACATAGGAGCAGTAGTTATAGTATTTATATTCTTGTACATAGAGTCAGTATTATAGTAGTTATATTCTTGTACATAGGAGCAGTATTATAGCAGTTATATTCTTGTACATAGGAGGCAGTATTATAGCAGTTATATTCTTGACAATAGGAGCAGTATTATAGTAGTTATATTCTTGTAACATAGGAGCAGTATTATAGTAGTTATATTCTGTACATTGGAGCAGTATTATAGTAGTTATATTCTTGTACATAGGAGCAGTATTATAGTAGTTATATTCTTGTCCATTAGGAGCAGTATTATAGCAGTTATATTCTTGTACATAGGAGCAGTATTTATAGCAGTTGTATTCTTGTACATAGGAGCAGTATTAAGTAGTTATATTCCTGTACATTGGAGTAGTATTATAGTAGTTATATTTTGTACATAGGAGCAGTATTATAGTAGTTATATTCTTGTACATAGGAGCAGTATTATAGTAGTTATATTCTTGTACATAGGAGCAGTATTATAGTAGTTATATTCTTGTACATAGGAGCAGTATTATAGTATATTCTTGTACATAGGAGTATTATAGTAGTTATATTCTTGTACATAGGAGCAGTATTATAGTAGTTATATTCTTGTACATAGGAGCAGTATTATAGTAGTTATATTCTTGTACATAGGAGCAGTATTAGTAGTTATATTCTTGTACATAGGAGCAGTATTATAGAGTTTATTCTTGTACATAGGAGCAGTATTATAGTAGTTATATTCTTGTACATAGGAGGAGTATTATAGTAGTTATATTCTTGTACATAGGAGCAGTATTAGTAGTTATATTCTTGTACATAGGAGCAGTATTATAGTAGTTATATTCTTGTACATAGGAGCAGTATTATAGTATTTATTCTTGTACATAGGAGCAGTTATAGTAGTTATATTCTGTACATAGAAGTAGTATAATAGTAGTTATATTTTTGTACATAGGAGCAGTATTATAGTAGTTATATTTTTGTACATTGGAGGAGTATTATAGTAGTTATATTCTACTACATAGGAGGCAGTATTATATAGTTATATTCTTGTACATAGGAGGCAGTATTATAGTAGTTATATTCTTGTACATAGGAGCAGTATTATAGTAGTTATATTCTTGTACATAGGAGCAGTATTATAGTAGTTATATTCTTGTACATAGGAGCAGTATTATAGTAGTTATATTCTTGTACATAGGAGGCAGTATTATAGTAGATATATTCTTGTACATAGGAGCAGTATTATAGTAGTTATATTGTTGTACATAGGAGGCAGTATTATAGTAGTTATATTCCTGTACATAGGAGGCAGTATTATAGTAGATATATTCTTGTACATAGGAGCAGTATTATAGTAGTTATATTGTTGTACATAGGAGCAGTATTATAGTAGTTATATTCTTGTATATAGAAGACAGTATGATAGCAGTAATATTCTTGTACATAGGAGGCAGTATTCTTTTACATAGCATTATATACAGTATTACAATAGTAGTATACTCTTAAATATAGGATATTCAACAGGAGATACATCAGTTGTATAATACAAGATAACTGTAGATTACAGTAAATGTATGAGCACATTTGTACCATTCCTTTTCTTCGTTCTCAGAATAATTAGATACATAAAACAAAATTTTTCAATTTGGATTTCAAAGCGCAGTGGGTGATTGGCTATGAATCCGCATAGTGATAGGGGGTCCATGAAACCAGCTTCACTTTGGACCTATGATATTTTTAATAATGCCTCTGATGTCCATTAAAGTAATTCGCTTTGGTCGTATCTTAATCTAATCTCTGTGTTCTTATGAGCTCTCCGTGTAACATGACAACCTGCTACAAATCATCGCTCCAGAAACATAAAAGTAACAATTTATTGAATTAGGATGAAATATGTGACTCGATCAGTACCATGCCGGGTCCTGTTCCAGATTTCATGAGTCTACTGTTCTCAGTTTAGGAATGACAAGTTTTCCAATTATGGCTTTATAGAGGGAAGATGTCACAGGTTATTATAGACTCCATCCATCCCACAAAGCATTGCAGCATAATGCAATATACTGTAATCCATTGCAGGCTGCTCCCGGGAAGACATCTTCTATTAGAACGAGTCGGGAGTCCTTTATTCCTAGTTGGAAACTTAGTGGTGGAGATTCACCCTCCGGCACATCAAAAAGACGCGCAGAGAATGAATGGTGGATGCAGAGGTCGCTGGGCTCTTCCAAGAAACAGAGATGGAAATTTTCATTCTGTATTGTCCCTTCCAAACTCTGTGCAGATGGTGATAATGCCTCCATCAGAACAGTATGAGATACACTTATCTGCATGAGACATAGTATGTTATTTTTCTACATCCATATGTTTCAGACTAGGATTGGTCACGTTTCCATTGATTTCCATTCTAACTCTTGCACCTTGGTCTCTTACATTCGTGGTGTGACTCAATGCATCCCAGTACAAAGGGGTGCAACTTACAGGCAGTGGCTCTCTCATTGCTGCAAATGATCTTTACATGACATGCAACGAATGGTAGGAAATTTACAAACACATGACTTTCCTCTAGAAATGTGCAATCCATCTACAGGCAGAAGAAACCACCAGTATCTATTGGGAGAAACCAAAAAGGCTCAATCTCTCATAGACATCAATTGATATGCAAAAAGGGTATCTCCCAAGGAATAAGAACCATCCCATTAGCGCCACCTTGTGGATGCACCCTACAACGGCTGTCCATGGATGGATGTTTGGCTTGGCAATGTTCCCTTCTTATATCTCAAGACTTAGTTAAAAAGTTGGATTTTGACTTGTAGGGAGCCATTTCCACAAGGTGGCGTTAGTGAGATGGTTTTATTTCTTGGAAGATACCGCTTTGCATATTCTTTTCGCATTGAGCATAAATGCCTATAAGTCTCCATACCATGTAGCACTTCCAGTAAGTTTCCATACATAGCTGGTCTCTTTAAGGAGACTCAGCACCCCACCTAGACTTCAATAGAGTAAGACGTGCAGATATGCAGGATTTATGGCTTTTTTATAGCATGTTTTTATGATTTTACTGTCTATCTTCTGTGTTTTTACCTCCGGTCCTTCTTCTGATGCCTCAGTTGCGTAGATGGTCCTGCTGGGTGGCACATGTGACCACCATTTTTTTTAGCTACATTTTCTACAAGGGATTTGCATCACCGCTCCTGCTGCGGACTTTGGCCATGCTCATCATTGGCAGTCATTAAGCATGTGTGGTCTTAGCTGAAGACAACTGTCCAGGCTTACAAAAGTGCCAATCCTTACTAGGGATATGTTTTGGCCCCCCAATGGTGTGAGTAGCTTCACACTTTAAGATGGCAGAAAGAATCAGGTTGACGCAGAACACATAATATTGACTGGTCTCAAGTGGTACAACAAGCTTGATGGCTAAAATACAAGAAGCAACAGGCTGAGTGGTTACAAAGGCTGCTTATTGGTTTTGTTTGAGTCAACAGATGAAGCATTAGTACTGTCTCTTTAAGAGACAACACCTTGCCCTCTCGCTTCACTTGCGGTGCAATTGTGAAGATGAGTAAATACAACTGACGCGGCTGTATCTTCTTCACGTGGAGCCGTCCCTCACAATGCGGTACCTGTAACCTCGCAACTACTGAGCACACTCTGTATTGCACACAGTAAATTGCAGGCTGGCCGGACTTGGTTACCTACCCGGCTTCTGTACAGACTTTAACTGCATCAGGATGTGGGGTCTAGGCAGCTTTTTCCCCCTATGCCCTGCCTTCTACTCCCCTGTGGTGCACAGCTGAGTCTTTACCTTATCTATGCACTGAGATGGTGCACCCTTCTAGTTACTATCATTCACCTCCACTGCTAGCTAACTACATGCAGGAATCTGCAGTGTCTCCAGCTCACCCTTGTGCTGTGTCTCTCCTGTCTGACCATTAAGTCTTTCTGTACTTCTTTTTTCCCAGCTGCATAACATGCTAACTTATATCGAGACTACGGGGATGTGACCCCAACACTGATCTGTGACTCTGCCCTAAATAAATAACACCCCCAAAGTGTTGGAATGCAATAACAGGCTACCTGCCATGTCATCAATACACATCCTGCCATGGACACAATACATACAGGTTGTTTCACTCACTTTAGTGGAGATCATATCAGGTTACTCTGGCATTTTTACAATGGTTTAAAGGCACATTACATGGATCATCATATAGCATCACAGCATGGGGTATTATACACTCCTACAGTTACATGGCACACTTAAGATATAATAACATGCACAGATATAGCATAAAAGTCAACAGTCAGTATAAGTCATCAGTATCAGCTTGGTGAGGGTCCAACTCCTGGTTCCTCCATCGATCAGCGATTTGAAGGGGGTGAGCGCTGCAGCCTTTCATACTATATCTACTAAGTACTAAGAACTATACTACGCACAGCGCCATACATTGTATAGTGGCTGTGTCTGGTATTGCAGTGCAATCCCATTCCCTTGAATAGTAATGAGCTACCCAAAGGCCATGTTGTGGACACAATGTCATTAGCTAGGAAGAGGCCAGAGCAATCGGCCTCTTCAGCTGATCGGTGGGGGAGTCAGGAGTCAGACCCCTCCCACTGATGTGATATTGTTGACCTATCCCGAGAATAGGTCATGGATATTTAAAGGGGTTCTCTGAGATTAGGAACATCTTTTCCTATATGCAGTGGTTAAAACAGTGCCCAGCTCTTTGCTTGGGGTCAAGAATTGTGATGTGCCGCCTAGACGCAAGTCACTGCTGCCAGCCAATCAGTGGCCTCAGCTGTCACAGCAATTATGCGCCGTGCCTGCACACTGACATGTCTGTACATGGTACTTTATCCTTTCAGTCCAATGAGGACTGGAGGCAGAGGAAAGGGAGCTTGGCACTCAGTGGCGACTCTAGGAACAATATATAGGGGGGGCACAAAGATACCACAGTCAAAAATGGGGGGGCACAAACAAAATAAGTATATATCAATAAGATTACAAAATACGAGTGAATTGCGGTCTGCAGGGATACAGTTATAATAAAGCAATTTACTTACAAAAGAAGCTACTCAGTCGTCTGCTGTGCTGTCCTCTGCTTGCATCCACGTATTCTTTCCCCTTCTTTCTGTCTCTCGTCAGTGCACAGGCACACTGTTATGGTGGATCTGTGGAAGACACACTGTTATGGGGGCATCTGTGGATGACACATTATGCCTCTCATTAGCCCTCATTATGCCTCTCATATCAGCCCCCATATCAGCCCTTATGCCTCATTAGCTCCCATATCAGCCCTTATGCCTCATTAGCCCCCATATCAGCCCTTATGCCTCATTAGCCCCCATTATGCCTCTTATTAGCCCCATTATGCCTCTTATTAGCCCCCATATGCCTCCAATTAGCCCCCATATGCCTCCTATTAGCCCCCATATGCCTCCTATTAGCCCCCATATGCCTCCAATTAGCCCCCATATGCCTATTAGCCCCCATATGCCCCCATATGCCTCCAATTAGCCCCCATATGCCTCCAATTAGCCCCCATATGCCTCCTATTAGCCCCCATATGCCTCCTATTAGCCCCTATATGCCTCCTATTAGCCCCCATATGCCTCCTATTAGCCCCCATATGCCTCCTATTAGCCCCATATGCCCCCATATGCCTCCAATTAGCCCCGATATGCCTCCAATTAGCCCCCATATGCCTCCTATTAGCCCCCATATGCCTCCTATTAGCCCCCATATGCCTCCTATTAGCCCCCATATGCCTCCTATCAGCCCCCATATGCCTCCTATTACCCCATATGCCTCCTATTAGCCCCATATGCCCCCATTTGCCTCCAATTAGCCCCCATATGCCTCCAATTAGCCCCCATATGCCTCCTATTAGCCCCCATATGCCTCCTATTAGCCCCCATATGCCTCCTATTAGCCCCCATATGCCTCCAATTAGCCCCCATATGCCTATTAGCCCCCATATGCCCCCCATATGCCTCCAATTAGCCCCCATATGCCTCCAATTAGCCCCCATATGCCTCCTATTAGCCCCCATATGCCTCCTATTAGCCCCTATATGCCTCCTATTAGCCCCCATATGCCTCCTATTAGCCCCCATATGCCTCCTATTAGCCCCATATGCCCCCATATGCCTCCAATTAGCCCCGATATGCCTCCAATTAGCCCCCATATGCCTCCTATTAGCCCCCATATGCCTCCTATTAGCCCCCATATGCCTCCTATCAGCCCCCATATGCCTCCTATTACCCCATATGCCTCCTATTAGCCCCATATGCCCCCATTTGCCTCCAATTAGCCCCCATATGCCTCCAATTAGCCCCCATATGCCTCCTATTAGCCCCCATATGCCTCCTATTAGCCCCCATATGCCTCCTATTAGCCCCCATATGCCTCCAATTAGCCCCCATATGCCTATTAGCCCCCATATGCCCCCCATATGCCTCCAATTAGCCCCCATATGCCTCCAATTAGCCCCCATATGCCTCCTATTAGCCCCCATATGCCTCCTATTAGCCCCTATATGCCTCCTATTAGCCCCCATATGCCTCCTATTAGCCCCCATATGCCTCCTATTAGCCCCATATGCCCCCATATGCCTCCAATTAGCCCCGATATGCCTCCAATTAGCCCCCATATGCCTCCTATTAGCCCCCATATGCCTCCTATTAGCCCCCATATGCCTCCTATTAGCCCCCATATGCCTCCTATCAGCCCCCATATGCCTCCTATTACCCCATATGCCTCCTATTAGCCCCATATGCCCCCATTTGCCTCCAATTAGCCCCCATATGCCTCCAATTAGCCCCCATATGCCTCCTATCAGCCCCCATATGCCTCATATTACCCAATATGACTCCTATTAGCCCCATATGCCCCCATTTGCGTCCAATTAGCCCCCATATGCCTCCAATTAGCCCCCATATGCCTCCTATTAGCCCCATATGCCTCCTATTAGCCCCCATATGCCCCCATATGCCTCCAATTAGCCCCCATATGCCTCCAATTAGCCCCATATGCCTCCAATTAGCCCCATATGCCCCCATATGCCTCCAATTAGCCCCCATATGCCTCCAATTAGCCCCCATATGCCTCCTATTAGCCCCATAGGCCCCCATATGCCTCCAATTAGCCCCCATATGCCTCCAATTAGCCCCCCATATGCCTCCTATCAGCCCCATATGCCTCCTATTAGCCCCATATGCCTCCTATTAGCCCCAAATATGCCTCCAATTAGCCCCAAATATGCCTCCAATTAGCCCCAAATATGCCTCCAATTAGCCCCCATATATGCCTCCAATTAGCCCCCAAATAGCCCCCATATGCCTCCTATTAGCCCCCAAATGCCCCATATGGCTCCAATTAGCCCTTATATGCCTCCTATTAGCCCCCATAATGCCCCCAGCAGCCACATTTTTTATAAAATAAAAAATAAAAACACTTACCTCTCCTGTTCCTGGACGGACGCCGCCTGCCATTTTCTCCTCAGTCGACTGTGCTCTAAACTGGCGCGCACAGCGTGAGGTCACAGAGCGCCCTCACGCTGTGCGCAGCCCTGCACAGCCGACAGCCGAGGACCAGGAAGTGGTGAGTACAGAGCGTTCACCACTTCCGGGTCCTTCGGTACTAATGAGCGCTTCCATAATGGAAGCGCTCATTAGTATTCACTCTGGGGAATCAGCGGGGGGGGGCACCCGGGGGGGCAAGGGACAACATAGGGGGGGCAATTGCCCCCCCTCGCCCCCCTCTAGCGACGCCACTATTGGCACTTGAACTGGAGAGCCAGTGAAAACTGAGACTTTTTTTTTTAAAACCAATGCATATATAAAAATGGGTCCCTGGTTTTGGAGAACCCCTTTAAATCCCAGAAAACCCCATAAAGTTGGACTGTGTAGAACTTATGTAGTCAACCACAGTCAACGTGCAGCGAGCCCAGGAGGAGCCGGGGGTGAGGGAGTGGTAGTGGTCACAGAGGTATCACAGTGTACTCTGGATTGGTGCAGTATAAATGTAGTGCAGTGTAAATGTAGTATTGAAGAATCAGACCAGACTTAAACATATAAAGGTCTTTCTTTACTTAGTGTAAAATATACCTTGTGGCAGCAGTATTAAGTACAAAGTGCAGTGTCTGAGGAGGTATGGTGGCTAGTTGTGTAGCAATTTATTGGCACTAGCAGGCATTTGTGGCTATAGGTTTACACTGTGGGATTCAGGCTTTAAGTTAGTATGGCCTGGGCGTTAGCAAGGTGCTGGGTGTCTGAGCTGTAGTCCCTCACCTGCAGCAGGGTCTGTAAAGCTGTGATTTCACTGAAGCTTTCTGGAAGCAGTGTTTTAGGTTCTGGTGATCTCTTTGGAGTGAATTGGAAATGTTTCCTTGAAGTAGGAGCTCAGGTAGGCACTAACTATCTCCTTGCTGTCTACTCAGGTACTCCACCTCCTGGCAGGAAGTAGGACCAGTCCACTCCTACCAAGAGGGGGTGGTTAGCCCTGTTCCTACCAACCATTGCAAACCATACCTCTTCTCGCTGGAATGCACTGCCTAAACATATGAAAATATACAACGATACATAATAAAACATTTCAGCAATTGCGGATATCCTTAGGTCTGAGGTACTACAAAAATATAACTGTGGAGCATGATGTGGCCACAAAACAATGTCATACCGACGGTACTGTAGACAAAACAAGAGAAAACAAGCAGGTTATGCTTCTGTTGCCATGTAGCGCTCCATAAAACAGCATTGAGGGATACACAGGGCCCCTGGGGCCCTTAATATCCACCAAGCAGTAATATATCATTATTAGAAGATCAAAAGAGGAGGTGAACTGTAATAAGGGGTTAATCCAAACACACCCTTGACGTTCTCCTCCGGCATCCTTGCCTAATTCTCACTTTCTTATTTACTTATTTAAACAGTGACCTGTAGTCTGGGCGACAGAAGGAACCGATCAATAAGCATCACCCGTGGGCAATAGTGCGGGGGGCAGCTGTGGGATTGGGTCCTGCTGAGAGTTAAAACACGGGTCGAGGTTCATCGGAGCCGAGCAGCGCCCTAATTATTTCAATAAGGGTTTTCGACAAACATAGTAACATACCAGAGGAGGAATGAATAAAGACATATGTCCATTATGTTCACATCTCGCTGGAATGTTTCCCCGAGCAATCATTTGTATTTATGTATACATCAGAACCCGCGTCCCACGCCAAGATGTGGTCAAATGAAAATGTTTCGCTTTATCAGCTTCACAATCTTTGCTGATCCTTTACACAATACCCAGATGAGATGGGATTAGAGTGGGGTTTTGGCGGATTTAGCGTGCCCTTGATGGGCGATAAGGACAATTTGAGATGAACTTGTGTAAAATCACGTTAGAAATGGCAGTAAAAATCCATCCCAAAAAGTATGGGACGGTATGGTGGGTGGACCCACGTCAAGGGCTGGCATGCAGGACTAGACTCAGTTGTAAGGGTCTAGCTACTGATGTGGACCCATGGACAAGTGGTAGAACCAATAGAGCAGGTTGCTTCATCCTCTCACTTAAAGGGGGTTTCTATGACCCTTTTTTAGTTTGTTAGCCCCTGGAAGTCAGTGGGCATGATCCTCTATACTAAGAGCCGTTCTTCATACAAAGTCTCATGATCAACCTATTATGGTCCATGTTGTACACCTGCTGTGGACTCATACTCTACCTCCACGTGCTTCCAATTCCAGACAGAGGCAGATGTTTTCTAATGGAAGAATTGCGGCATCCATGGCATCATACAGAAAAATACAGAAGAAGACTACACTGCCTCGAGGAGACATCATAAAGAGGCACATGATCCTTAATATGTGCCACCAAGAGGTGCAATAGGTCCCAGTGCAAAATCTATAAGAGGGATGGGATAGAGAGATCTTTAGAGCCTCTCATGCAACCATTATCTGAGCACACTATATATCTACTCTTTTGGTGCAGGGGCATACATTGGGGTGCCCTTAGCCTTTCTGCTGCCTCAGGCAAAAACTGAAACGGCAACCCCCCCAATGCCAATTTCTTAACCTATCCTCTTTTCCACAATGAAAGCGTTCAATGCCCATGTCCCTTCTGCTGTCCCCCACTTGCCCCTACCTGGTGCTTCCTGAGGGAGGCGATCGCCTCACCTGCCCTCATTGGTGGTGCATCCCTGGACATACATAGAAATCATTGGACCCCATAGCAAGAATAAAAATTGGGTCCTGATTGCTTGTTCCTAGCCTCAACATACCCTTCCCCCATGAACCGCGCCTGCTGCTTGCCGCTGCTTATTATATAGATGGCCACTGACATACCTCCACCCATGAACTGTGTCTGCTGCTGCTTAAAACATAGCACGGTACTAGGCTTACCAATCAGCAGCAGGCTCTGGTAGCACTGCTAACGCAGATTGGCCAGCCCAGCACCAAGTAAAGAGACAGTGCTCATTGGACATACCTAACGGAGCCACATACTCAGACGTAGGGGGATCCCCACAGCACGGGGATGAGGAAGCAGTGAGCCGAAAGGCTCCCCCCACCGATCCTATAGCAGTTGCGTGGTCTGCTCCATTGGCGGTATGCCACTGCTCTGTTGACAACATACAGTACATGGTTTAAGCACACAGTTTTGCCATGTGCATGTGGAAAGTGGATGTCAAAATTGGACATCCCCTTTAAGTGAGGTTACCGTTGGTTTTGCTGATGTCATTACTATAAGAACTTATATATATATATATATATATATATATAATATAAGCCTATGCTGATGAGCCTAGTGATATGTGGAGATGCAGTAGATTGATAAGCCATGAACTTTAGACCCGAGAAGCCCCTGAAGCTTGGTAAGACGATTGGAAAACTCCTTTCAATTTTGCAAACTTGAGTTTTGACTTACAGTAGTCATTTCTGTTATGATTGACTGGAGTACATGAGTCTTTATGAATCTTTTAGTCTGTCCAAGACATGAGGTGCAATGATTGATGTCCAGGAAAATATGAGAATTTTTTACTTGAATTGAAAAAAATGTATCTTACCATCCCCACGACACACTCATTCCGATACTTGCTGGTCCATTGCTGATCTCTGCTTCCCTGGGCCATCTTGGACTGTTCATACAATCACTGGCGGGTCACAGCTGAGGCCAGTGATTGTCTGAGCGGTCACATTGCCTATGCCGAGAGGGACAAGGAAGTAGAGACCGGTGCAGGGGCGGACTGACCATTCGGGCACTCGGGCATGGACCGAGGGCCCGCGGCCACTAGGAGGCCCCGTCAGGGCCGTCTTCTGCACTCACATGTAATGGAGTGCTCTGACGGGGCCCCATCAAAGCGCTCCTCAAACATGTATAATATGAGGCAAGGAAGGGGGGGTGTTGGCGCAGAGGCAAGGGGGGGTGCGTGGTGCGGTGCGCACTCACACACCCGGCAGTTCTTGTCACTGCCGGGCTGTTGTTTCCATAGCGCTCTCTGTTCCCTGCTTCACCGTTCTTCTGAGCGCTCCCCCTGCTGGCCACACATCGTGCTGATGGCTGTGGGAGGAGCGCTGAAGGCCCGGGAATTAGCCTCCAGCACAGCCAGCAGTGCGATGTGAGTGTGGGAGCGCGTCATCAGGAAAAAAGGTAAGTATGTGTTTTATTTTATTTATAAAGCTGCAGATTGGGGGCAACAACTACTGTGAGGGGGCTGTGGGCATAACTAATTTGAGCGGGCACATATCTGGCATAACTACTAAGAGGGGGCACATATCTGGCATAACTACTGTGAGGGGGCACATATCTGGCCATAACTACTGTGAGGGGGCACATATTCTGGCATAACCACTGTGAGGGGGCACATATCTGGGCATATCTACTGTGAGAGGCACATAATCTAGCATAACTACTGTGAAGAGGCACATAATCTAGCATAATTACTGTGAAGAGGTACATAATTTGGCAGAACTACTGTGAGTGGACACATAATCTGGCATAACTACTGTGAGAAGGCACATAATCTGGCATAACTACTGTGAGGGGGAACATATCTGGGCATATCTACTGTGAGGGGGCACATATCTGGCCATAACCACTGTGAGGGGGCACATAATCTGGCATAACCACTGTGAGGGGGCACATATCTGGGCATATCTACTGCGAGAGGCACATAATCTAGCATAACTACTGTAAAAGAGGCACATAATTTGGCAGAACTACTGTGAGGAGGCACATATCTGGGCATATCTACTGTGAGGGGCACATATCTGGGCATAACTACTGTGAGGGGCACATAATATGGCATAACTACTGTGAGGGGCACATAATATGGCATAACTACTGTGAGGAGGCACATAATATGGCATAACTACTGTGAGGAGGCACATAATCTGGCATAACTACCATTAGAGGGCACATATTTAGTTATTTATTTTTTGCACTTACATAGCGCTACTATATTCCGCAGCGCTTTACAGACATTAGCATCCAACTGTCCCCAATGGGGCTCACAATCTAAGGTCCCTAGGCTATCAGTATTTTTTTGAAGTGTGGGAGGAAACAGGAGTACCCGGAGGAAACCCACGCAAACACGGGGAGAACACATCTACTGTGAGGGGCACATAATCTGGCAGAACTACTGTGAGGAGGCACATAATCTGGCAGAACTACCTTTAGGGGGCACATATCTGGGCATATCTACTGCAAGAGGCACATAATCTAGCATAACTACTGTGAAGAGGCACATTATTTGGTAGAACTACTGTGAGTGGGCACATAATATGGCATAACTACTGTGAGGATGCACATAAACTGGCATAAATACTGTGAGGGGGCACATAATCTGACATAACTACTGTGAAGGGGCACATATCTGGGCATATCTACTGTGAGGGGCACATATCTAGGCATATCTACTGTGAGGGTCACATATCTAGGCATAACTACTGTGAGGGGGCACATAATCTGGCATAACCACTGTGAGGGGCACATATCTGGGCATATCTACTGTGAGGGACACATATCTGGGCATATCTGCTGTGAGGGGCACATATCTGGGCATATCTACTGTAAGGGGCACATATCTGGGCATAACTACTGTGAGGGGGCACATAATCTGGCATGACCACTCTGAGGGGGCACATATCTGGGCATATCTACTGCGAAGAGGCACATAATCTAGCATAACTACTGTGAAGAGGCACATAATCTAGCATAACTACTGTGAAGAGGCACATAATCTAGCATAACTACTGTGAAGAGGCACATAATTATGCATAACTACTGTGAAGAGGCACATAATCTGGGCATATCTACTGTGAGGGGCACATATCTGGGCATAACTACTGTGAGGGGCACAAAATCTGGGGACTGAGAGGCATAATGGGGGCTGGCTGAGAGGCATAATGGGGGCTGGGAGGCGCATAATGGGGGCTGAGAGGCATAAGGGCTGATAATGGGGACTGAGAGGCATGGGGCTCTCATCTGAGGTCTGAATGGGGGTAATTTACATTGGGGTCTGAGCTGAGGTCTGATTTGAGGTCTCATTGGGGTCTTATTTACATTGGGGGTCTGACTGGTGGTCTGACCTGAGGTGTAATGAAAAATATATTTTTTCTTATTGTCCCCCTCTAAAACCTAGGTGTGTCTTATAGGTCTCCTTCCTTCCTGCAGAGCGGTGCCCACTTCCAGCCCTGAGCCCAGCTGCCCAGAGCACTGATCCTGAGCCGCTGGAGTCTTCAGAACTGGAAGTATTTACAGTCATTCACTGTAAACTATATTATAGATATTACTTGTTTTATGTGAGTAAGGGTGCTGGGTGGTTGGAGAAGGTGGGGGGATGGTAAAGAGAAATTCTGTACCAAGTGTAGGTGATGTGGGTGGCGCAATATGTGGGTGGGGCTGTGTGTGGGTGTGACTTGAGGGTGGGCGGGACACAGGGGCTCCATAATCTCCTATTGCCCGGGGGCCCCATGAGTTGTCAGTCCGCCCCCCTGGAGCGGTGGGAGATCAAGGAAGTATCAGAACAGTAGTGGTGGAGTATCGATGAGATGAGGTAGAGTATCAATTGTCATTATTCTCCTTCTTTAAAAACCAGTAGGATAGACCAGTTTGAGCTTATGTTTTTGAAGTCTGAAACAAGTGAAAGTTTGGAGCTGAAATTATTTTCATAGAGGATCGTAAAATGGAGAATTATGGGATTAAACTGTACCGTAGATTCTTCATGATGAACAGTCCAACCACTTCTCCAATAAAATTGAAACAGGTTTTCGTACATGACCCTCTTTGGCCCCAACCAGAGGGATTTTGACCTTTTTGGACCTTTAATTCCACCTTACGGACTGGTGCACGCTCGAGGTATTTCACGTCCCCTGATTGTTTCCCTTTGTAGTATATACAACTAATTGGTTCAACCCTTGAAAGGGACTCCACGGTGTAGTCATCCAATCTCCCTTGCCACATTTATGTCTACTCCACCCAATGTCTGATGTTGCTCTAGTGCAGAAACTACAAGGAAGACACAGACTTGTCTCCACCTGCATTGTGGCGAAGAACGTCTACAAAATAATTTTTTTAAAGTCCTTTGAACATAATGAAATGTGAAATTCGTGACGGCAGGTTCTAGGCAATGTGAGTCCAAGCTCTGACAGTGGTATCAAAGGTCCTAGAAGTGATCGTCGGGGGTTGGGTTACTCTGTAGGGTTGACGAGTATCATAGGAACGGACAACATAAGTTTTTAATTTAGGTCAGCCGAAAACACAATGAATACCTCTATTTCTTCAGTCCAAGATCCTCATGGTAGGATCAGCGGTGATGGAGTGCTTCTATAAGATTCTGGATTTTAACCTTGGGATGTTAGGAGGGCAACAAGATGAAATCCAACCTGCCTGATGCTTCTCTCCTCAAACATCTGCCATTGACAGCTTAGTTGGAAACACATAGTCACATAGTTAAAGGGGTTGTCCTACAAAGAATATTCTACATTTTGCTAACCAGTTCTGTAGTTGCATGGAATTAAATATTTAGTATAGTCATTGAATTATTCAATAAAATCAAGAGCAGAGCTGCAGCAGAAAGGACCCCCCCCCCCCCCCCCCCCCCCCCAAGATGTGGTAGGAAGAGAGCTGCAGTAGAAAGGACATCAAAGCAATGAGAGCAATAAATGTGGAGATCTCTGGATCCATGTGAGGTACAGGGCTGGTTCTAGCTTTGTTAGAAAGAGATTGTCATGTCCTATATGATGTCCGATTTTAATTGTTTTACATTAATCATGGGATAAACCCTTAATAAGGTTCAGTCTTAATCCAGAGAAAGGAAAAGCAGAAGTCCCTGGACCTGACATTAGATCTTGTATACGCCTGTCCAGAGGGAATGCCTTCAGTGTGGAGACATTGCGTTTCTTCTTGATGCATAATCGCTGTCTAACATCATAAATGATACAGTTATTAACACTAACAAAGGGCAGATATCTTGATGGGATCTTATGGGATAACTATGGGCACAAAGGAAATCCTCATACAGGAGCAACTGGAGACATTTCTAACAGGTGGAGCAGAAACTTTTGGGTTAGGGTGGGTTCACATCACGTTTTTCCCATCCGTTTACCGTTCAATAGTAAATAAAGTATACTTTTTTTTTACTGGACTGTGCAGGATACAAGAACGTGGTGTGCTGCATTTTTGTATCCTTTTTTTGTCAAAAAGAGGCATAAAACATGATGTGAACCCCCCTTAGATGTATCATTGTGTACCACTTACACTCATTGGGGGGAATTTTTGAAGTCAGTTTTGCTTGAGTCTGGGTTGTTCTTTATGTCACATTTATCAAATGTCACTTGTTTGATAAATTTGAATTCTCCTTAAATCTAACACTTCTGTCTAGAGAAGATCCTCCAGTTTTCCCCCTCCATCCTCCTCCTGCAGTGAGATTGCAACTTTTTAGCAATTTTTTTAAAAAAAAGTCTCAATGATAAGCCTGGAGTACAGTCATTAAAGGGGTTTTCTCATCTCAGACAATGTGGGCATATCGCTAGGATATGCCCCCATTGTCTTATAGGTGCGGGTCCCACCACTGGGACCTGCACCTATATCGAGAACGGAGCCCCGAAAGTGAAGGAGGGCGCACTGCACATGTGCAGCCGCCCTCCATTCATTTCTATGGGGCCGCTGAAAATATTGCCGTCTGCCCCATAGAAATTAATGGTAGCATGAGCCGCGCATGCGCGGCACGCTCCCATTCACTTCTATGGGAGAGGCGGGGATTAGCGCTTGGTGGTGGACGGACCCCGGGAAATCTGGGCTTCTCCATCCACAGCGCTCCCCGCACCATTCTCAATATAGGTGCGGGTCCCAGCGGTGGGACCCGCACCTATCAGACAATGGGGGCATATCCTAGCGATATGCCCCAATTGTCTAAGATGGGAATACCCCTTTAACCGCCTCCGGACCGCCGAACGCAGGGACGTGTCCTGGAGGCGGTCGATTCATTCCTCCTGGACGCATATACGCGTCCTCTCGCGAGACGCGAGATTTCCTGTGAACGCGCGCACACAGGCGCGCGCGTTCATAGGATCGGAAGGTAAGCGAGTGGATCTCCAGCCTGCCAACGGCGATCGTTCGCTGGCAGGCTGGAGATACGATTTTTTTAACCCCTAACAGGTATATTAGACGCTGTTTTGATAACAGCGTCTAATATACCTGCTACCTGGTCCTCTGGTGGTCCCTTTTGTTTGGATCGACCACCAGAGGACACAGGCAGCTCAGTAATAAGTAGCACCAAGCACCACTACACTACACTACATCCCCCCTGTCACTTATTAACCCCTTATTAACCCCTGATCACCCCATATCACCCCATATAGACTCCCTGATCACCCCCCTGTCATTGATCACCCCCCTGTAAGGCTCAATTCAGACGTCCGTATGATTTTTACGGATCCACGGATACATGGATCGGATCCGCAAAACACATACGGACGTCTGAATGGAGCCTTACAGGGGGGTGATCAATGACAGGGGGGTGATCACCCATATAGACTCCCTGATCACCCCCCTGTCATTGATCACCCCCCTGTCATTGATCACCCCCCTGTAAGGCTCCATTCAGACATTTTTTTGGCCCAAGTTAGCGGAAATTATATATATTTTTTTCTTACAAAGTCTCATATTCCACTAACTTGTGTCAAAAAATAAAATCTCACATGAACTCACCATACCCCTCACGGAATCCAAATGCGTAAAATTTTTTAGACATTTATATTACAGACTTCTTCTCACACTTTAGGGCCCCTAAAATGCCAGGGCAGTATAAATACCCCACATGTGACCCCATTTTGGAAAGAAGACACCCCAAGGTATTCCGTGAGGGGCATATTGAGTCCATGAAAGATTGAAATTTTTGTCCCAAGTTAGCGGAAAGGGAGACTTTGTGAGAAAATACAAAAAAAAATCAATTTCCGCTAACTTGTGCCAAAAAAAAAATTCTATGAACTCGCCATGCCCCTCATTGAATACCTTGGGGTGTCTTCTTTCCAAAATGAGGTCACATGTGGGGTATTTATACTGCCCTGGCATTTTAGGGGCCCGAAAGCGTGAGAAGAAGTCTGGGATCCAAATGTCTAAAAATGCCCTCCTAAAAGGAATTTGGGCACCTTTGCGCATCTAGGCTGCAAAAAAGTGTCACACATGTGGTATCGTCGTACTCAGGAGAAGTTGGGGAATGTGTTTTGGGGTGTCATTTTACATATACCCATGCTGGGTGAGAGAAATATCTTGGTCAAATGCCAACTTTGTATAAAAAAAATGGGAAAAGTTGTCTTTTGCCAAGATTTTTTTCTCACCCAGCATGGGTATATGTAAAATGACACCCCAAAACACATTCACCAACTTCTCCTGAGTACGGCGATACCACATGTGTGACACTTTTTTGCCGCCTAGGTGGGCAAAGGGGCCCACATTCCAAAGAGCACCTTTAGGATTTTACAGGTCATTTTTTACACATTTTGATTTCAAACTACTTACCACACATTAGGGCCCCTAGAATGCCAGGGCAGTATAACTACCCCACAAGTGACCCCATTTTGGGAAGAAGACACCCCAAGGTATTCCGTGAGGGGCATGGCGAGTTCCTAGAATTTTTTATTTTTTGTCACAAGTTAGCGGAAAATTATGATTTTTTTTTTTTCTTACAAAGTCTCATATTCCACTAACTTGTGACAAAAAATAAAAAATTCTAGGAACTCGCCATGCCCCTCACGGAATACCCTGGTGTGTCTTCTTTCCAAAATGGGGTCACTTGTGGGGTAGTTATACTGCCCTGGCATTTTAGGGGCCCATATGCGTGAGAAGTAGTTTGCAATCAAAATCTGTAAAAAATGACCGGTGAAATCCGAAAGGTGCTCTTTGGAATGTGAGCCCATTTGCCCACCTAGGCTGCAAAAAAGTGTCACACATCTGGTATCGCCGTACTCGGGAGAAGTTGGGAAATGTGTTTTGTGGTGTCATTTTACATATACCCATGCTGGGTGAGAGAAATATCTTGGCAAAAGACAACATTTCCCATTTTTTTATACAAAGTTGGCATTTAACCAAGATATTTATCTCACCCAGCATGGGTATATGTAAAATGACACCCCAAAACACATTCCCCAACTTCTCCTGAGTACGGCGATACCAGATGTGTGACACTTTTTTGCAGCCTAGGTGGGCAAAGGGGCACACATTCCAAAGAGCACCTTTTGGATTTCACCGGTCATTTTTTACAGATTTTGATTGCAAACTACTTCTCACACATATGGGCCCCTAAAATGCCAGGGCAGTATAACTACCCCACAAGTGACCCCATTTTGGAAAGAAGACACCTCAGGGTATTCCGTGAGGGGCATGGCGAGTTCCTAGAATTTTTTATTTTTTGTCACAAGTTAGTGGAATATGAGACTTTGTAAGAAAAAAATAAAATAAAAAATAAATCATCATTTTCCGCTAACTTGTGACAAAAAATAAAAAGTTCTATGAACTCACTATGCCCATCAGTGAATACCTTAGGGTGTCTACTTTCCGAAATGGGGTCATTTGTGGGGTGTTTGTACTGTCTGGGCATTGTAGAACCTCAGGAAACATGACAGGTGCTCAGAAAGTCAGAGCTGTTTCAAAAAGCGTAAAATTTACATTTTTGTACCATAGTTTGTAAACGCTATAACTTTTACCCAAACCATTTTTTTTTTACCCAAACATTTTTTTTTTATCAAAGACATGTAGAACAATAAATTTAGTGAAAAATTTATATATGGATGTCGTTTTTTTTTGCAAAATTTTACAACTGAAAGTAAAAATGACATTTTTTTGCAAAAAAATCGTTAAATTTTGATTAATAACAAAAAAAGTAAAATGTCAGCAGCAATGAAATACCACCAAATGAAAGCTCTATTAGTGAGAAGAAAAGGAGGTAAAATTCATTTGGGTGGTAAGTTGCATGACCGAGCAATAAACGGTGAAAGTAGTGTAGTGCAGAAGTGTAAAAAGTGGTCTGGTCATTAAGGGGGTTTAAGCTAGCGGGGCTGAAGTGGTTAACATGGCTAACCACATCCAATTTTTCACCCATATTACAAAACTGGAGTGAGTGGTGTAAAAATGTAAAAAGTCTCAAAATGTTGCGCAAGCGAGTGCAAAAGTGTCTCAAAAGCCCTATTTTGCGGCTTTTTGACTCCAGAATTCTGTAGTGAAGCTTTGATAAATCAGGGCAATTGTTTTTCATGTTATGTTGGGGTCATTTATTTTTCCACACTATGGCCCTGATTTACCAAACCTTCACTCCAGAATTCTGGCATTACAAAGTTGCAAAAATAGAGCTTTTGTGACTTTTTGCACTCATTTGCGCAACATTTAAGCGTTCGCACAAATTTTTGTGAATTTTTTTAAACTCTCTTGCACAAAATTTTGTGACTTTTTGCATTTTTGCACCACTCACTCCAGTTTTGTGGGTGGAAAAGTGGGTATGGTTAGCCATGTTAATGAGTTTTACTCCAGATTTATCATTGAGAATTTTTTTTAAAATTTTGCAAAAAAGTTGCAATCTCACTCCAGAAGGAGGATGGAAAAGTGGAGGAGCTACTCTAGACATAAGTGTTAGGTCTAAGGAGAAGACAAATGTATCAAGTAACATGATACATTTGATAAATGTGGAATAAAGTACGACAACCCAGATTCAAGCAAAGCTGACTTCAAATATCCCCCTCATGGTAAATCTTCCCCTTTGTGTCTTCTACTTCAACCAAGCTTCAGGGAATATGGTTTCTCATTGAAAAGACCAATCTGGAGACTTCTCTGGAGACTTTTCAGACCATATTCCATGGGACTAACAGTATTCAAATTAGTTCATACTAATCAATCCAGATACACCCATCTTCCATAGACAGCACTCTTTCGGGGGTCTTGTTCCTCGGTATGAGGGTACGGTTTGGCTCAAT
This sequence comes from Bufo gargarizans, assembly GCF_014858855.1. Taxonomy (NCBI): domain Eukaryota; kingdom Metazoa; phylum Chordata; class Amphibia; order Anura; family Bufonidae; genus Bufo; species Bufo gargarizans. The sequence goes on along the minus strand of NC_058082.1, from coordinate 41,500,125 downwards.
GAGGTGCTATAGACAGAGCTGGAATTCTCAGGAGGGTATGGAGACTTATCTTCAGGCAATGCTCCATGGGAAAAGGTATACTAATTAGCTGATACCAATCACACCAGAGACACCCATCTGTAGACAGCTGTTTCGTGGTTCTTGCCCCTCATCAGTACTGGTTGGCTGGATATGGCAGTTTAGAAGGGTGTGTACTGGTTCTTATAGAAGAGATCCAGTGATATATGGAGACGTATGCTTTAAGCCAATGTTCCATGGAAAAAAAAGACACCCATCTGTAGACAGTACTGTTTTGGGGCTCTTCTTCAGAACAATGCAGGGTACTTGTTGGATATGGTAGTCATGACTAAGGATCAGTATGTATAGATTCGAAAAGCGTAGAGGCTATGTGGTCCTGTTTTAAGACACTTCAATAAAGATCTCCATTTTTTAGATGTTGGATTTTTCTCTTGTACTTGTTGGCTATATATGATACCTTAGATGTATCTGGGAGGAGGCATCTTTTCTAACTAACCAGTGCCCTATTATGTACTGATGAGTGACAAGAACCCCGAAACAGCTGTCTACTTCAACCTAGATACCCCCATCGTCTGAAGGTCAAGGCTTACTGTCGAACAACAACTTGGACATGAAAATCTTGAGAAACTTTAATCAGTGTTGGAATCACTCCATATCTCATGTTGAAACAGAAACCTACCCATGAACCCATGAACCCCCTCGATCCATCACCGCTTCATCACACGTTCATATGTTTTTTTACAGACTTCTACTTGGACGTTCATGGCGTTATGGAATTTTTTCCCCCCCAGCAATACTGGAATTACCCACACCTCCCTTCCAACACGTCAGTTCCCATTAAACTTAGTCTGGTTCTATTTACCACCAAATCCTCTGACCCCCATATCTAGGACTATTTAAGGTTTCTGGCCTATCGAGCAATGATGAGAAATCAGTTCCTCGCAGAAGAGATAGAGTTGGCTTGTAATATATACTTAGAGGAGGAATGCGATGCAGATGTGTCCCCGTGTGAGTGTGTGCATGCACCTCCGAGAGGTACCTTAACCTCTAGTAATAATTTGACATCACGTTTCCTCTTCAAAAGAATAAATTAAAGTGCTTCATTTTAGATCTGGAAACCATTACGGGGGTCTCGGGAGAGAGACGGGAAACTCAAAGCCAGGCAGAAGACGAGAGGGAACTGTAGAATCAGGTATAGGGTTCGGTGTGTGATATGGAATATCATATGAAACGATTACGTTGTAGAAAACATGTGGCCGGGGTTTATCAAGGAGAGCGTAATTTAATTTAATCATATTTATATTGGAGAGGTCTGTTCTGTGTTTTTATAGGGTCTGGCCGGAGTCAGGTGTTGTGTGGGGGGTTTATGACTTCTCAAAGAAACCGAATATTCTTAATGAGTATTTTGAACGTCCTGTTGTTACATTTAGAGGTCAACGTTTCCTTTACAGAAAAGTACTATTAAGACCATGTTAGGTTGGAGGTTCTATTACAAGTTCTGCCAGATTTATCATTAAAATGACAAATCTTAACCCCATTAAAGACAAGGAGGCTTCCTTGATGCCGGTGGTATATGTCGTATGATTCATTGTAGCTTTCGTTGTATACAGTACAGACCAAAAGTTTGGACACACCTTCTCATTCAAAGAGTTTTCTTTATTTTCATGACTATGAAAATTGTAGATTCACACTGAAGGCATCAAAACTATGAATTAACACATGTGGAATTATATACATAACAAAAAAGTGTGAAACAACTGAAAATATGTCATATTCTAGGTTCTTCAAAGTAGCCACCTTTTGCTTTGATTACTGCTTTGCACACTCTTGGCATTCTCTTGATGAGCTTCAAGAGGTAGTCACCTGAAATGGTTTTCACTTCACAGGTGTGCCCTGTCAGGTTAAATAAGTGGGATTTCTTGCCTTATAAATAGGGTTGGGACCATCAGATGTGTTGTGGAGAAGTCAGGTGGATACACAGCTGGTAGTCCTACTGAATAGACAGTTAGAATTTGTATTATGGCAAGAAAAAAAGCAGCTAAGTAAAGAAAAACGAGTGGCCATCATTACTTTAAGAAATGAAGGTCAGTCAGTCCGAAAAATTGGGAAAACTTTGAAAGTGTCCCCAAGTGCAGTCACAAAAACCATCAAGCGCTACAAAGAAACTGGCTCACATGCGGACCGCCCCAGGAAAGGAAGACCAAGAGTCACCTCTGCTGCGGAGGATAAGTTCATCCGAGTCACCAGCCTCAGAAATCGCAGGTTAACAGCAGCTCAGATTAGAGACCAGGTCAATGCCACACAGAGTTCTAGCAGCAGACACATCTCTAGAACAACTGTTAAGAGGAGTCTGTGTGAATCAGGCCTTCATGGTAGAATATCTGCTAGGAAACCACTGCTAAGAACAGGCAACAAGCAGAAGAGACTTGTTTGGGCTAAAGAACACAAGGAATGGACATTAGACCAGTGGAAATCTGTGCTTTTGTCTGATGAGTCCAAATTTGAGATCTTTGGTTCCAACCACCGTGTCTTTGTGCGACGCAGAAAAGGTGAACGGATGGACTCTACATGCCTGGTTCCCACCGTGAAGCATGGAGGAGGAGGTGTGATGGTGTGGAGGTGCTTTGCTGGTGACACTGTTGGGGATTTATTCAAAATTGAAGGCATACTGAACCAGCATGGCTACCACAGCATCTTGCAGCGGCATGCTATTCCATCCGGTTTGCGTTTAGTTGGACCATCATTTATTTTTCAACAGGACAATGACCCCAAACACACCTCCAGGCTGTGTAAGGGCTATCTGACCATGAAGGAGAGTGATGGGGTGCTGCGCCAGATGACCTGGCCTCCACAGTCACCGGACCTGAACCCAATCGAGATGGTTTGGGGTGAGCTGGACTGCAGAGTGAAGGCAAAAGGGCTAAGCATCTCTGGGAACTCCTTCAAGACTGTTGGAAGACCATTTCAGGTGACTACCTCTTGAAGCTCATCAAGAGAATGCCAAGAGTGTGCAAAGCAGTAATCAAAGCAAAAAGTGGCTACTTTGAAGAACCTAGAATATGACATATTTTCAGTTGTTTCACACTTTTTTGTTATGTATATAATTCCACATGTGTTAATTCATAGTTTTGAAGCCTTCAGTGTGAATCTACAATTTTCATAGTCATGAAAATAAAGAAAACTCTTTGAATGAGAAGGTGTGTCCAAACTTTTGGTCTGTACTGTACATGAGGCATGATGAAGACGTGCCGAGAGCCTTTTCTCGAATATGAACTGACTTTCCTTAAGATGTGCCATCGATGTGTAATTTGTGGTTCAACCTCAGAAGGAGACTTCATTGGGGTCCCAGCTTGGCCTGTCACAAGGAAATGCTTGGATCTATCACTGCAATATTGGTAAATAGACCCTTGACTTGTATGAGGAAGGAGAAGACAATGCCTCTACATACACCTGGAACCAGATATGGTCCCAGATGTTGGGGCCCCATCGATCACACATTGATGACATAAAAAAGGATTTAACCATGGTTTTACCAACTACATCTGACAATTCACTTCAGTCCATCAACGTAAAGGGAATATCCGATGATTAATGTAAAAAATGAAAATCAGACATCATATAGTATGAGACAATCTCTTTCTAACAAAGCCAGAACCAGCACTGTACATCACATGGATCCAGAGATCTCCCCATTAATTGCTCCAATTGTTCTGCTAGATTTATATCAAGCTGTCAGCTCAAGGGGTATGCCCTTTCTCAGGGGAGCATGTCTGCTGGCTGCTAAAGGATGGAACTGAGCATGTGCGTCCACCTCAGTCAGGTGGACAGAGTAATTAGAGAAAGAATAAACAGCAGGTGACGCAATACAGATAGATTTAATTGAATAAATCAGTGTCTATATTCAATTTTTAATTCAATTCAATTACAAAAATATTCAGATCCAGGAGCTGGTTTAAAAATTGTGAAACATTGATGCAGTAATTCTTGGTGGAATAATAGAGGCCAGCACAGCAGCCTTTCTGCACAGGGTCGCCAGTGCAAATCCACTCTACAAACATGTATAAGAAGACACTTAACGGACACCACATCAGGGAGTGTACAAAGCGGACATGTATCTGCAGACTCAGAGAATTCATTACAGTACATGTAAGAGATGGCAAAAAATGTAAGGTTCAGGCAATGGAAGGGGTGAACCCACTGATAGGGGAGGAAGGGACTCGCAGGAGAAAATTATTTAGTAGGGAATCATATTGGATACTCATGTTTAAATTCAGTCATTTGTATTTATTTAATCATGACTGTATTGGGACCATTGTGTTTTTGAAGAGCACGTCAGCAGGATCAGCCATATTAAATCAGACTGATTCCATGGTGGGGTTGATCCTGCTGAGAAAAAAACAATACATCAATTACGTAAATCAATTGCTGCACTGCAAATTTATCTTTCATTTGTATATTAGGTGTTTGGTGCACCGAGGGGCAAGCAAGAGCACCAGTGCTCCTAGCTCTTTTAAAAACGGATGTATATGTCACCTCCCTTATGCTATGAGTAAGTGCTTGCAACCTGTCCGAAATGTGTTAGAGATGCATATGCTCATATTTTGGATTTTTATAACTACTATTATACTGCACCTATGTACAAGAATATAACTACTATAATACTGCTCCTATGTACAAGAATATAACTACTATAATACTGCCTCCTATGTACAAGAATATAACTACTATAATACTGCTCCTATGTACAAGAATATAACTACTATAATACTGCCTCCTATGTACAGGAATATAACTACTATAATACTGCTCCTATGTACAAGAATATAACTACTATAATACTGCTACTATGTACAAGAATATAACTACTATAATACTGCCTCCTATGTACAAGAATATAACTACTATAATACTGCTCCTATGTACAAGAATACAACTGCTATAATACTGCTCCTATGTACAAGAATATAACTACTATAATACCGCTCCTATGTACAAGAATATAACTACTATAATACTGCTCCTATGTACAAGAATATAACTACTATAATACCGCTCCTATGTACAAGAATATAACTACTATAATACTGCTCCTATGTACAAGAATATAACTACTATAATACTGCCTCCTATGTACAAGGATATAACTACTATAATACTGCTCCTGTGTACAAGAATATAACTACTATAATACTGCTCCCATGTACAAGAATATAACTACTATAATACTGCTCCTATGTAGAAGAATATAACTACTATAATACTGCCTCCTATGTACAAGAATATAACTGCTATAATACTGCCTCCTATGTACAAGAATATAACTGCTATAATACTGCCTCCTATGTACCAGAATATAACTGCTATAATACTGCCTCCTATGTACAAGAATATAACTACTATAATACTGCCTCCTATGTGCAAGAATATAACTACTATAATACTGCCTCCTATGTACAAGAATATAACTACTATAATACTGCGCCTATGTACAAGAATATAACTACTATAATACTGCTCCTATGTACAAGAATATAACTACTATAATACTGCTCCTATGTACAAGAATATACTTACTATAATACCGCTCCTATGTACAAGAATATAACTACTATAATACTGCTCCTATGTACAAGAATATAACTGCTATAATACTGCCTCCTATGTACAAGAATATAACTGCTATAATACTGCCTCCTATGTACCAGAATATAACTGCTATAATACTGCCTCCTATGTACAAGAATATAACTACTATAATACTGCCTCCTATGTGCAAGAATATAACTACTATAATACTGCCTCCTATGTACAAGAATATAACTACTATAATACTGCGCCTATGTACAAGAATATAACTACTATAATACTGCTCCTATGTACAAGAATATAACTACTATAATACCGCTCCTATGTACAAGAATATAACTACTATAATACCGCTCCTATGTACAAGAATATAACTACTATAATACTGCTCCTATGTACAAGAATATAACTACTATAATACCGCTCCTATGTACAAGAATATAACTACTATAATACTGCTCCTATGTACAAAACTATAACTACTATAATACTCCCTCCTATGTATAAGAATATAACTACTATAATACTGCCTCCTGTGTACAAGAATATAACTGCTATAATACTGCCTCCTATGTACAAGAATATAACTGCTATAATACTGCCTCCTATGTACAAGAATATAACTACTATAATACTACCTCCTATGTACAGGAATATAACTACTATAATACTGCGCCTATGTACAAGAATATAACTACTATAATACTGCTCCTATGTACAAGAATATAACTACTATAATACCGCTCCTATGTACAAGAATATAACTACTATAATACCGCTCCTATGTACAAGAATATAACTACTATAATACTGCTCCTATGTACAAGAATATAACTACTATAATACTGCTCCTATGTACAAGAATATAACTACTATAATACTGCCTCCTATGTACAAGAATATAACTACTATAATACTGCTCCTATGTACAAGAATATAACTACTATAATACTGCTCCTATGTACAAAACTATAACTACTATAATACTCCCTCCTATGTATAAGAATATAACTACTATAATACTGCCTCCTGTGTACAAGAATATAACTACTATAATACTGCCTCCTATGTACAAGAATTTAACTACTATAATACTACTCCTATGTACAAGAATATAACTGCTATAATACTGCCTCCTATGTACAAGAATATAACTACTATAATACTGCTCCTATGTACAAAACTATAACTACTATAATACTCCCTCCTATGTATAAGAATATAACTACTATAATACTGCCTCCTGTGTACAAGAATATAACTGCTATAATACTGCCTCCTATGTACAAGAATATAACTACTATAATACTGCCTCCTATGTACAAGAATATAACTACTATAATACTGCTCCTATTTAGAGGGAGAACAAGTATCACTAATCCTTAAATAATGTGAGTGTGTGTAACAGAAAAACAACTGATCACAGGTGGGCTAACGATCGTCAAGAGGAAGGACTGAAGACTGCAACAAATAGGTCAGATCCTTTCTGCAAAGACCCTCTAGTAGCGTATAAGCCAAACCTGTATCAAAAAGCCGCACAGTAAAAATAGTGTTGTCTGGTTAAACCGTTCGTGACTTATTCTCGCCACAATTTAACGGTCACCTAGTTCGGCCAGAAAATATAAAACTGGGTTGGTAGTATACACATAGGTGTTGGACAAAAGAAGGGATAGTCAGTAGTTAACTCCCACTGAGGCAAGAACAGCTACAGGGGAACTGTAATCCCGATGGAGTTTTTGATAGGGCTGTCAGTTCCCCTGTAGCTGTTCTTGCATCAGTGGGAGTTAACTACTGACTATCCTTTCTTTTGTCCAACACCTAGGGGCGTTGCCAGGGTCTCAAAAGATCCGGGGCCCAAGCACCAATGCATATGGCCCAATTCTCTAAGTTGAACAACCGCATCCCCCTCTGCACACTAGCACTGAAGACATTTTACTGTACTCGCTATACAGCAGCACGTACCTCTCACATCCAGTTCCTCCCAGTTGACTTCTCCTCTGATGTAGATCTTCTCTGTCATCATCTTCTCCATTCAGTCCGGACACTTCTCTCAGCCGCCTCGTCTCTGCAGAGTGTGACACACAGACATCTTAGCTTCCTCACTTATCTGTACCCCTAAATACTATCCTGAAGATAAATGAGTGTCCCCCATAGTAATAGTGCTCCTCATAGTCCCACCAATAGTAATTCCCTTCTAGAATGCTCTCATTAGTAATACTGCCCCTACTGGACCCAACAGTGATAGTGCTCCCCAAGAGTGCCTCCATTAGTAGAAGAGCCCTCCAATATTAATAATACCCTCACAGAGCCCCCAGTAGAAATAAGGCCCCCTATTATTCCCCCAGTGGTAATAAAGCTATCTACAGACCCCTCAGTAGTAATAAGACCCCCATAGTGCACTTAGTAGAAATAATGCTGATCCATCCTATAGAGCCCTCAGAAGAAATAAGAACGCCTAATGTCTCCTATATTTAAAATGCCCCTACAGTGCCCCCAGTATTTATATCGCCCCCTACTGTTATAATACTCGCCCTGAAGCGCCCACAATATTTATATCTCCCCCTGCAGTGCCCCCTGTAGTTATATTCCTCCATTTAGTGTCATCAGAAATTATAATTCCTCAGCACCTCCACCATACAGTCCGATGTAAATAACACTATTTCCCTCCCTCCGCCATAGAATCCCATATAAATACCATCACACCATCTCTCCAGCCCCCTTCATTATAGTCCCATGTAAATAACATCCCTCTCTATCTACAGCCCCCTCCAAAATACAGTCCTATGTAAATAACATCACACCATCTCTCCTGCCCCTTCCAACATACAGTCCCATGTAAATAACATCACCGCCTCCACAGCCGCCTTTAACATACAGTCCCATGTAAATAACATCACCTCCTCAATATTCAGTCTCATATAAATAACATCACTCCCTCCACCAGACACCTTTAACATGCAGTCCCATATAAATAACATTACCCCTTAACATACAGTCCCATGTAAATAACATCACTCTACCCCAGCCATTTCCAAATTTCAGTCCCATGTAATTAACATCACTCCACCTCACTGTCTCATGTAGATAGCTTCCTTCCCTTCAGCCCTGACATACAGTCCCAGTTAAATAACTACAACTCCCAACATTGCTCTGCTTATCACACTGAGTAATCTACCCCTTCACTTACCTCTCCTCATGTAGCAGATCTCACCACAGCTTCTTCCCAGGACTTCTCTTCACTGCTGAGCCGTCCTCTCCTGCACTGGTCACATGATGGTGACATCATCGCAGGTCCTTTTCAGATACTGCATTTAGAACTGATCACATGACCTGTGATGTCATCACAGGTCTTTCAGCTCCTGCAGGGCATTAGATTCAACTGTATTGCCGTCCTGAGGATAGCAATACAGTTATATCTAACAGGCAGGAAGGACATTTGGGGCCTGGGACAAAACATCAGAGGCCCAGGCCCGAATGTTTTGACCTAGCAACGCCCCTGCCAACACCTATGTGTATACTACCAACCCAGTTTTATATTTTTTGGCGCACTAGATGACTGTTAAATTGTGGCGAGAATAAGTCACGAACGGTTTCACCAGACAACACTATTTTTACTGTGCGGCCTTCTGATACAGGTTTTGCTTATACACTACTAGAGGGTCTTTGTAGAAAGGATCTGACTTATTTGTTGCAGTCTTCAGTCCTTCCTCTTGACGATCGTTAGCCCACCTGTGATCAGTTGTGTTTTTGTTACACACACTAACATTATTTGAGGATTAGTAATACTTGTTCCCCCGATTTTAATTAATTACTAATAAAGAATATTGATTTTAGCGTCTTCACCTTTACATCAGTCTACTAATAACTGAGACGTATACTTATTCCTATCATTTATTATCAGTGATATACTCCTATTCAGAGGAATATAACTACTATAATACTACCTCCTATGTACAAGAATATAACTACTATAATACTGCTCCTATGTACAAGAATATAACTACTATAATACTGCTCCAATGTACAAGAATATAACTACTATAATACTGCTCCTATGTACAAGAATATAACTACTATAATACTGCTCCTATGTACAAGAATATAACTACTATATTACTGCTCCTATGTGTAAGAATATAACTACTATAATACTGCTCCTATGTACAAGAATATAACTACTATAATACTGCCTCCTATGTACAAGAATATAACTACTATAATACTGCTCCTATGTACAAGAATATAACTACTATATTACTGCTCCTATGTACAAGACTACACTACTATAACACTGCTCCTATGTGCAAGAATATAACTACTATATTACTGCCTCCTATGTACAAGAATATAACTACTATAATACTGCTCATCTGTACAGGAATATAACTACTATAATACTGCTCCTATGTACAAGAATATAACTACTATAATACTGCTCCTATGTACAAGAATATAACTACTATAATACTGTTCCTAAGTACAAGAATATAACTACTATAATACTGCCTTCTACGTACAAGAATATAACTACTATAATACTGCTCCTATGTAGAGGAATATAACTACTATAATACTGCTCCTATGTACAAGAATATAACTACTATAATACTGCTCCTATGTACAAGAATATAACTACTATAATACTGCTCCTATGTACAAGAATATAACTGCTATAATACTGCCTCCTATGTACAAGAATATAACTACTATAATACTGCTCCTATGTACAAGAATATAACTACTATAATACTGCCTCCTATGTACAGGAATATAACTACTATAATACTGCTCCTATGTACAAGAATATAACTACTATAAAGGGATAGGAGGTTTGGAGGCTTTGGGATGCCAGATGTAAAGTCATATTATACTGCTGTTTAGCTGTGTAGATGTGTGGCTACTCTATCCCGCCAATGTAGCTCCCTTTGCTCACGTCTTGAGTCTGTACTGCTCACCAGCCAAGACCAGCTTACTTTATGGGGTGTTAGGCCTTTCTCAGCCAATCACTACGCATCTTCTCCGGTCTGGAAGGGAATGCTGGTAGAGTGGTCCAAAATGGTTCAATCTCATCTATTTAGCTTCCCGAATCCCTGTATGCCTCTTAAATTATTGCAAAGCTACATTCACCCTTCTGTGTCAAACCCCTCTGGGATCTGGTCTAGGCTCGCTGACTTGTCCCTGCGGGATGTCCTTCTCCCAGACGGTAGTTTACACTGGGGTTCCATAATGGACCGCCCTGAGGTTAAAGCTGCACCATTTTTCCATTTGGCAAATTTCAAAAGGGATACTGCGTTATGTACTGGGTCCTTTGCAGGTAGTAGTTCCCCTTCCTGGCTCGAGAGGAAAGTCTTAACTATTAAACCCCCCCTTAGACCACTGTCCCAGATGTATAAGGAAATGCTCTCCTCCTTACCCCCGGAGCTCCGATATGTGACCTCCTGGGAGCGGGAGCTATCTCTGACTCTTAAAGAACCGGAGAGAGCCTTTGTCTTAGCCCACTCACACGGCTTCAACCGTTGTGTGAGGATTCAGGAGAATTCCTTTAAGCTCCTCAGCAGGTGATACAAAACGCCTGAATTCTTGCATAAGTTGAACCCAGAAGTTCCTGAACAGTGCTGGAGGTGTGGCATAGAAACTGGCTCCTTGTCACACATCTGGTGGCAATGCCATAAGATCCAATCGTATTGGAAACTGGTAGAGTCACTGATAAATCATATCTGCAAAACCAGGATTGTCCTGGACGCTAAGCTCGTCCTGTTATGGTGCCCTAATAGTACCCTCACTCCCGCCAAGAACAATCTCCCGACGATGCTGATCACAGCAGCTAAGTTATTTATACCCTTTCTATGGAAAGATGACTCCCCTCCGACTCTCCCTATGTGGACCGATAAGGTGGACCAGATATACCGCTTTGAGGAGCTGGCGCATTGGGAAACCAACACACGTCCCCGCTTCTTAAAATTGTGGTCCCCGTGGAGAGCGTATAGGAATTTTACATGACAGAGCAGGTTTCTTCCCTTCCCTGTTCTCCCTACCCCCTCTCCTCCCTAAATGTTCCTTCCCATGTTCCCCCTCCCCCCTCTTGCTGTATATCTCTGACTGATGGCTATAATCGCTTGTTGTGTCTACACGTGACTTGTATGATGGATATTTATTCTTGCGCCTTAATGTCACTGTACTGATGTCATGTGTGGGCATATGGCCTTGATTTTACTTTAATAAAAAGAAATATGGTTAAGAATATAACTACTATAATACTGCTCCTGTGTACAAGAATATAACTACTATAATACTGCTCCTATGTGCACAAATATAACTACTATAATACTGCTCCTATGTACAGGAATATAACTACTATAATACTACTCCTATGTACAAGAATATAACTACTATAATACTGCTCCTATGTATAAGAATATAACTACTATAATACTGCTCCTATGTGCAAGAATATAACTGCTATATTACTGCTCCTATGTACAGGAATATAACTACTATAATACTGCCTCCTATGTACAAGAATATAACTACTATAATACTGCTCCTATGTATAAGAATATAACTACTATAATACCGCTCCTATGTATAAGAATATAACTACTATAATACTGCTCCTATATACAAGAATATAACTACTATAATACTGCTCCTATGTACAAGAATATAACTACTATAATACTGCCTCCTATGTACAAGAATATAGCTACTATAATACTGCCTCCTATGTACAAGAATATAACTACTATAATACTGCTCCTGTGTACAAGAATATAACTACTATAATACTGCTTCTATGTACAAGTATATAACTACTATAATACTGCCTCCTATGTACAAGAATATAACTACTATATTACTGCTTCTATGTACAAGAATATAACTACTATAATACTGCCTCCTATGTACAAGAATATAACTACTATAATACTGCTCCTATGTACAGGAATATAACTACTATAATACTGTTCCTATGTACAAGAATATAACTACTATAATACTGCCTCCTATGTACAAGAATATAACTACTATAATACTGCTCCTGTGTACAAGAATATAACTACTATAATACTGCTTCTATGTACAAGTATATAACTACTATAATACTGCCTCCTATGTACAAGAATATAACTACTATAATACTGCTTCTATGTACAAGAATATAACTACTATAATACTGCCTCCTATGTACAAGAATATAACTACTATAATGCTGCTCCTATGTACAGGAATATAACTACTATAATACTGTCTCCTATGTACAAGAATATAACTACTATAATACTGCCTCCTATGTACAAGAATATAACTACTATAATACTGCCTCCTATGTACAAGAATATAACTACTATAATACTACCTCCTATGTACAAGAATATAACTACTATAATACTGCTCCTATGTACAGGAATATAACTACTATAATACTGCCTCCTATGTACAAGAATATAACTACTATAATACTGCCTCCTATGTACAGGAATATAACTACTATAATACTGCTCCTATGTACAAGAATATAATTACTATAATACTGCTCCTATGTACAGGAATATAACTACTATTATACTGCCTCCTATGTACAAGAATATAACTACTATAATACTGCCTCCTATGTACAAGAATATAACTACTATAATGCTGCTCCTATGTACAGGAATATAACTACTATAATACTGTCTCCTATGTACAAGAATATAACTACTATAATACTGCCTCCTATGTACAAGAATATAACTACTATAATACTGCCTCCTATGTACAAGAATATAACTACTATAATACTACCTCCTATGTACAAGAATATAACTACTATAATACTGCTCCTATGTACAGGAATATAACTACTATAATACTGCCTCCTATGTACAAGAATATAACTACTATAATACTGCCTCCTATGTACAGGAATATAACTACTATAATACTGCTCCTATGTACAAGAATATAATTACTATAATACTGCTCCTATGTACAGGAATATAACTACTATTATACTGCCTCCTATGTACAAGAATATAACTACTATAATACTGCCTCCTATGTACAAGAATATAACTACTATAATACTACCTCCTATGTACAAGAATATAACTACTATAATACTGCTCCTATGTACAGGAATATAACTACTATAATACTGCCTCCTATGTACAAGAATATAACTACTATAATACTGCCTCCTATGTACAGGAATATAACTACTATAATACTGCTCCTATGTACAAGAATATAATTACTATAATACTGCTCCTATGTACAGGAATATAACTACTATTATACTGCCTCCTATGTACAAGAATATAACTACTATAATACTGCTCCTATGTACAATAATATAATACTATAATACTGCCTCCTATGTACAAGAATATAACTACTATAATACTGCCTTCCATGTACAGGGATATAAGTATTATAGTATAGATTATATATAGACAGATAATGATAATATGAGATAGCTGTGAGTTCGGGGAGAGGTCACTTAGTAGCCTGTGACTCCTATGTGAAGTGTGAAGATGTAGGTGAGATGTTTACAATCTAGACCAGGGTCTCAGTTACCAGCCCATGGTGACCTCTTGTAGTTAGAGGTCCTGCTTAAATGAGTTTTCTGTGTTGTAGTAGAACTTGAGAAGTGTTTGGCTCCTGATCTATGACTTTCCTGAAATAAGGAGACAGATTACAACGTGGAATTAGTTGCAAAATCTAAGAAGCCATAATTTTACTTCTCAGCTTCTGTCACAGAATGTTCCAATAATCTGATCTTCCCACCATGTGTAATGAGTTTATGGACACAATACCTACAGTGTTAGGCCTCATGCACACGACCTTGTTCTGGTCCGCATCCGAGCCACAGTTTTTTTTCCGGCTTGGATGCGGACCCATTCACTTCAATGGGTCCGCAAAAGATGCCGACAGCACTCCGTGTGCTGTCCGCATCCGTTGCTCCGCAAAAAAAAATATAACCTGTCCTATTCTTGTCTGTTTTGCAGACAAGAATAGGCAGTTATATCAATGGCTGTCCATGCCGTTCCGCAAATTGCGGAATGCACACGGACGCCAGCCATGTTTTACAGATACGCAATTTGCAGACCTCAAAACAGTCGTGTGCATGAGGCCTTAAAGATTAGAGGAAGAATAGTCAAGTCATGGAGGACAGTATGTAATGGAGATAGTCAGGGGCATAAATATGTTTCCTAGGGCTCCGTAGAAGAATAAGATGGGGCCCCCACCACCTAGTTTACAGAAACTAAAACAGCAGCATAAGTAGAAATAACTAAAGGTATGTATAATAGGACTATATATCAGAAAACAAATTATAGCAAAAAGCCACCATATTTTTATTCCCTACAAAGAGGTACAAAGTCCTTGCACCTGACGGAAGGGGATTCTTTACGGGCAGTGAGACTATGGAGCTCTCTGCCTGAGGAGGTGGTGATGGTGACTACAATAAAGGAATTCAAGAGGGGCCTGGATGTATTTCTGGAGTGTAATAATATTACAGGCTATAGCTACTAGAGAGGGGTCGCTGATCCAGGGAGTTATTCTGATGCCTGATTGTTACTATGTTACTGTGACATTCCCCCCCCATCTCCAATCTCTGGGCCTGTAAAAAGTGCCTTGGCCATGGTTGTACCCATGGAAATAGCACATGCGGCAGACACTTTTACTGGTAATCCTTCATGTATGAAGTACAGAACAGTGCAAAAGTTTAGGCAGGTGTGGAAAACATTGCCAAAAAGTAAGAATGCTTTCAAAAACAGAAGTGTTAAGAGTTTATTTATTAGCAAATTGCAAATTGAATGAAGAAAAGAGAAATCTAAATGCAATCAGATTAATATTCGAGGTGACTGCCCTTTGTCTTCAATACACTATCATTTCTTCTAGGCATACTGCACAAAGTTTGAAGGACTTCGACGGGGAGGTTGTTCCAAAGATTTTGAAAAAGCAGGGAGAGATTTCTTGCTCTTCGTGAGGAAAACGTGAAGGAATGTTTTAGAAAAGAAGTCGACTGTGTTTTATATTATCGTCGAAAAGTTTTTTGTTCAAAGAAAGATCTTCGAGAACATTTCCAAGAACGTTCCCAGAAAGATCTTTTGTCCATTGCCAGGTTTTGTTGAGCAGGTATGATCGATCTGAACAACTGTAAAGGCTAATATGGACTAGAATGTGCCTGGTCGCGTCTGCGAAAGGAACGTTCACCAGATGTTTGTTAATTCAACTACTGTTCGACTATCAACCAACGTCTATCTAACGTATCTGGCCACCTTAAGATGATGCCTCTGATTTCAATGCTATTTCTGCGGATTATGGTTAGAAGTTCCTTAAGAATTGCAAATAGAAAGGGCAGGGAAAGGTAGGGTCTACCTTGCCTTTTACCTGTTGAAATCTGGAAATACTTGGATAATCTCCCATTGAACTTAATTCTAGCACTAGAATTAAAATATAGAATCTGAACCAATCTATGGAACTCCATACCCAAAGTTTTTCATGGCAGCCCAAAGGAATGTCTGTTCAACTTATTGTGTCTAAAGCGAGTCAACGGAGCTGTTCCTAACCATTAGGACTAAAAAAGAAGATTTTGATTTTCCTGGCATAAAGCCAGTTTGATCACAATTAGATAAAAATCAAATCAATTCTTTAAAATCTAAATTTTACCCAAATTTTTCAAAATGATTTGGATTAATTGGAGTAAGAATTTCTTGAGATTCAATTTGAGTGATTTTTTTCAGAGAGAAAGAGAGGAGTTGTGTTAGGGTCAGAATTGCAGTTTGAGCTTTTCAGGAGGTGTTTTTTAAGGACAGTGAGGATGAATGTTGTTGGGGTCAGGGAGGATCTACTGTAAGAGGGTGAAAGAGATCGGAGACCAGTGGAAAAGAAGCTAAAATGCAAATAGTCCCTGTAATCCCAGACCGCAGCTCAAAGTTACTCCAAACCTTAGATTGATTTCACATCCGGAGGAGCGGTGGATAAAGATAATAGCAACTAAACATTTGCCACTATGGCACAAATACACCCAATTTCCATTTCCTTAGCGCCTACATGTTACATAGTATCCAACTACTAACTAAACAAAAACATCACTTCTATTAATGCTAGAGATGAGTGAATCGAATCCCACGAAGTGGAATTCAATCCGAATTTCAGGATAAATTTGTTTCGCCTCGAAGCCGAATTTCCTCGTGCTTCATGTTAGCGAATCGATTTAACCTGAAATAGTATAAAAAATAAAAATAAATCATTCTTACCTCCTCCATTTTGCTTGTGATGGGCCACCAGCCGCCATCTTGATTGAAGATCTCGTTCGAAATCCCATGCGTGATGATGTAATCTCGCGCCGCGCGAGATTTGGCGCCAGATATTCAAGCAAGATGGATTCGGCCGGCCCTTCGTGAACAAATGGACGCGGTAAGTTTGATTTTAATTTTTTTTAATGTTAATTTCACACTGTTTTTACACTCAGATGGCGTGATCATGTATGAATGCGGCATCTGACGCGTACAATGACGGGGGCGGTGCTATCGCAGCTCCTTGTCATTGCACCCACTACTAAAATGCGCTTTGTGACTAAGGCCTCTTTCACACTTGCGTTGTCCGGATCCGGCGTGTACTCCACTTGCCGGATTTACACGCCGGATCCGGAATAACGCAAGTGTACTGAAAGCATTTGAAGACGGATCCGTCTTCAAAATGCTTTCAGTGTTACTATGGCACCCAGGACGCTATTAAAGTCCTGGTTGCCATAGTAGGAGCGGGGAGCGGGGGAGCGGTATACTTACAGTCCGTGCGGCTCCCGGGGCGCTCCAGAATGACGTCAGAGCGCCCCATGCGCATGGATCATGTGATCCATGCGATCACGTGATCCATGCGCTTGGGGCGCCCTGACGTCACTCTGGAGCACCCCGGGAGCCGCACAGATGGTAAGTATGCTGCTCCCCGCTCCACTTTACCATGGCTGCCAGGACTTTAGCGTCCTGGCAGCCATGGTAACCATTGAGAAAAAGCTAAACGTCGCATCCGGCAATGCGCCGAAACGACGTTTAGCTTAAGGCCGGATCCGGATGAATGCCTTTCAATGGGCATTCATTCCGGATCCGGCCTTGCGGCAAGTCTTCAGGATTTTTGGCCGGAGCAAAAAGCGCAGCATGCTGCGCTACTTGCTGCGGCCAAAAAACGTTCCGTACCGGAACGGAAGACATCCTGATGCATCCTGAAGGACGGACTGTCCATTCAGAATGCATTAGGATAATCCTGATCAGTATTCTTCCGGCATAGAGCCCCGACGACGGTACTCTATGCCGGAAGAAAAGAACGCAGATGTGAAAGAGCCCTAAGGCTACTTTCACACTAGCGTTTTTCTTTTCTGGCGCTGAGTTCCGTCCTAGTGGCTCAAATCCGGAAAATAACTGATCAGTTTTATCCTAATGCATTCTGAATGGAGAGTCAGTCCTTCAGGATGCATCAGGATGTCTTCTGTTCAGTCTTTTTGACTGATCAGGCTTTTCAGAAAAACTTAGCATGCAGTATTTTTACCTCCGGCCAAAAAGCCTGAACACTTTGACTGAACGCCTGATCAGGCTTTTTTCCCATTGACTTGCATTAACGCCGGATCCGGCCCCGTGTGTTCAGTCAAAACGGATCCGGCTTTTGCATGTTAAACCCGAAAAATGTGAAAAAAAAGTTAAAGTCCATAAATGGCGGATCCGTTTTTTCCAATGCATTTTTCCATTGTGATCGAAAGCCTGATCAGGATTCAAATGTAATCAGTTTTCACACGTTTTTCCGGATCCGGCGGGCAGTTCCGGTGTCGGAATTGAACGCCGGATTAAAACAACGCTAGTGTGAAAGTAGCCTAAGTAATTCATCACAAAGCAAATTTTTTTTTAAAATTTGGCAAATCAGACGAATCTAACTTTTGAAAAATTCACTAATTTCTAATTAATGCATTAAAACTTCAGTATTTAAAACTTCAGACAATGAACAATGGGAAGTGTCTCCTAAGTGACAGCGCAGAGACTGCCTTACACTGACAGCCTCACTGCACAGATGATCATCCTAATCGTCATCCTCATTATTTTCATCATCAAATGTTGCAGACAGATTTTAAATTATTTTGACTGCAAGACAGAATTTGACCTACGCAGCATTGCTGTAGTCATACTTAGGATTAGGATCTTTCCATACACTGTAGTAACTGGAAGGAGATTTTCTATTCCATGTATGCTGTCAGATGTATGCTCTGAGTCCTGGGTGTACCATAGATCCTATTTCAGCAATCAAGACAAAGGTCTGGAGCTTGCCCCATATATATTCATGATGACATGAAAGCAGGTGTAGAAGAAAATCAATTGGGCCCCCTACTGCTGATGCATAACATCATCAAAGGAGAAGGACCTGACCCAGCGAGACCAAAATGATCCCTTGTCATTTAACCGTGATCCTTCATTTCAAAATTAAAGGATATAATAATTGGCTCAATCAGACTAATCAGAGAAGAGAAAGGGAGCACTAAAAATAGTCTGAACACTTCTCTTTTCTAAACTTCAAAGAAACTTGTAACCTGACCAAATCAGAAGTTTTTTTATTTTAGAGAGGTGTATATAAGTACTAGAAATGAGCGAATTTCTAAAAAATTAGATTCGACCGGTTCGCCGAATTTTCCGAAAAGATTCGATTCGATCCGAATTTATTCGCAGCGAATCGTGTTAAAAAACTGCTTTTTCCTGGCTGCAGGGAGCCTTTATAGTGGTGTAGAACACTGTGCCTGTATAGCGGTGTAGAACACTGTGCCTGTATAGCGGTGTAGAACACTGTGCCTGTATAGCGGTGTAGAACACTGTGCCTGTATAGCGGTGTAGAACACCGTGCCTGTATAGTGGTGTAGAACACTGTGCCTGTATAGCGGTGTAGAACACTGTGCCTGTATAGCGGTGTAGAACACTGTGCCTGTATAGTGGTGTAGAACACTGTGCCTGTATAGTGGTGTAGAACACTGTGCCTGTATAGCGGTGTAGAACACTGTGCCTGTATAGCGGTGTAGAACACTGTGCCTGTATAGCGGTGTAGAACACTGTGCCTGTATAGCAGTGTAGAACACTGTGCCTGTATAGCGGTGTAGAACACTGTGCCTGTATAGCGGTGTAGAACACTGTGCCTGTATAGCGGTGTAGAACACTGTGCCTGTATAGCGGTGTAGAACACTGTGCCTGTATAGCGGTGTAGAACACTGTGCCTGTATAGCGGTGTAGAACACTGTGCCTGTATAGTGGTGTAGAACACTGTGCCTGTATAGCGGTGTAGAACACTGTGCCTGTATAGCGGTGTAGAACACTGTGCCTTTATAGTGGTGTAGAACACTGTGCCTGTATAGTGGTGTAGAACACTGTGCCTGTATAGTGGTGTAGAACACTGTGCCTGTATAGTGGTGTAGAACACTGTGCCTGTATAGTGGTGTAGAACACTGTGCCTGTATAGCGGTGTAGAACACTGTGCCTGTATAGCGGTGTAGAACACTGTGCCTGTATAGTGGTGTAGAACACTGTGCCTTGCAGTAACACACATAGGGAGTACTGTGAAATAATACTGTGGGTCAGTATGACATGCAGATGACAGGCGTCGCTCTTAGAATCACTGCACACTTCACTTTTGGGCAGTCACGGGGCCAAAACGGACCAAATAACTCAAGTGTGAACTCTTACAGGTCAATGTTAGGACCAGGCATAAAGAACCATGCAGAGGCCCAAGATCCTACTGTAGCGTGAGAGAGCGCACTTCTTTTACACCGTCGTCAGCTGATTCCACATAGATGTGGACGGATCCTGTCTGTTCAGCATCCGCCCTTTACTCAGTCAGCATTTGGTCAGTAATCCATTAGTATTGCTAAAGCCCAAAAAAACAGGAGTGGATCCAAAACAGAGATGACACGTGAATGGAATATTTGTATGTCTTCTGTGTTTTGTACCTACTCCTGCTTTTGGAAAAAATCAAACAGGAGAAAAATCCAGCTTCCCAAGAAAAGCGATAATCTTTAATACATATGTGCCTTAAAAGCCTGCTTTTGGCTACCAAATCATAAGCCAATTCTGATGGGACCTTACAGGCCTTACAGCTGCTACACAGACAGGATCCATTATGCGTCTAATTTTTGCTTCCTTCTGACAGATCAGAAGAAGGGTCAAATAAATGATGTGTCAACCAGGCCAAAAAGGCAAAATAGTGGCACAGTCATGAAGTGGGGAGGTTGGGAGCAGCATCAGAAGTCTACAGAGTGACCAATTTACATAGTGTTGAGGTGGCAGCAGCATGATAAAGCCACAGAGTGGCCTAGTGACATAGTGTTGAGTTAACAGCAGCATGAGTAGGCCACAGAATGGCAAGGTGACAAAGTGTGGAGGTGGCAGCAGCAGCATGAGGAGGCCACAGACTGGCAAGGTAACATATTTTGGAGGTGGCAGCAGCATCATGAGGAGGCCACAGAGTGGCAAGGTGACATAGTGTGGAGGTGGCAGCAGCAGCATGAGGAGGCCACAGAGTGGCCCAGTGACATAGCGTTGATTTTGCAGCAGCATGAGGAGACCACAGAGTGGCAAAGTGACATAGTGTGGAGGCAGCAGCAGCATGGGGAGACCAGAGTGGTGAGGTGGCAGCAGCATCAGGAGAGCACAGAGTGACCCGGTGACAGAGTAGGGAGGTGTCTGGCAATAACAGTACCTGCTGACGATGGTGGGTGTAAGAAGAAGCACTTGGATGTGTGGCATCGGGCGGGTGGCAGCATCAGAATAGTAGCAGAGGCAGGTAGTCAGAAGAAACCGGTCTCTTTTGTCAAAGTGTTGGTGTAGCACCATGGTTGATATAGTCTGATGCATCAGGCATTGGTGCGTGGAAATCCTGGCTGATCCACACCTGATTCATCTTGACAAAGGTCAGTCTCTCCACATTTTGGGTGGACAGGCAGGTTCTTCTTGGGGTAACTAGGGCCCCTGCTGCACTAAACATCTGCTCTGATGCCACACTACTGGCTGGGAAGGACAGCTTTTCCAGGGCAAACTCGGCCAGTGGAGCTGAGCCCACAGCATATAACACTTCTCGCGGTGAGGGAACAGAAAAGGACAGAGGCAGGTTGAGGACAGGTGAGGGCACATGGCCTGCTCACGGGCCATGCCAACTAAGGGTTGTGTCTGACGAACCCACCGACTCTTGGGTGGGGGTGTCTGATGTCACTTGGGACGAAGTGGATGACCGAGTCAACCATTCAAGAACCGCTGGGTTGCTAGTCAAGACACGACCGCTAGATGACACTGGGAGCTCAGGCCTCTCACTGCGACTCCTTCTGCCATACCCCCTTACTTTGCTGCGACTTCTACCTTTAGGCCTCTGCCACTCCCCTGTGCAGGGCCTGGCACTTCTCTGTCTGACATACTGTTAGATCAAATAAGTAAATAAATAAAAAATTAATACACCCCAAAAAAAGCTGTAATTTTCTCACTTCACCACACAATGGCTAATAAGCCCTTCTTCCCCACTAATACACCCCAAAAAAGGTTTTTAGAACATATAACTGCATCCCATAAGTTTTAATAAGACATAGAAATATTTCCTAGTTAATGGCTGTATTACACAGCACTTTCACCCCAATAGCAAGAACAGTTTGCTGGAATTGCAGAGCTGTATAATGGCAATTTGGATACGCAGTGCAGCAAGGTGTAATAGGATTGTTCCCATTACCCAGGCTGTAACCTCCCCTATTGCACCCTGTTCTGCTTCAATACTGTGTAATAATTACTCCCTATCCTTTCCCTAAACTTCTAATGCTCTTTCCCTGAACTTCAATTCCGCAAAACAAAAGTTTTAAAGTCTTTCCTAGCATTGTACCTAGTGCCTGCTATCGTCTCTCCCTGCACAAAGTACACTGGAACATGGCTGTTTCCAAGATGGCTGAGGCATATCAGGGCTGGCTGGCTGCTGATTTGCTGCATGCATGGCATTGTGGGTGATCCCTCTTTCCCAGAGTTCTTTGCTCCATGTCCTAACATGTGCAGCAGCCATTTTAGGAAAAAATGCGATTCATTACCACGAAGCGTGAGGAAATTCGGATTCGGTGCAATACTACCTTTTCCTGAAATTTTGATCGAACTCCACTTTATCAACTTCGATTCTCTCATCTCTAATAATTACCATAATATAACTACTATAATACTGCTCCTATGTACAAGAATATAACTACTATAATACTGCTCCTATGTACAAGAATATAAATACTATAATACTGCCTCCTATGTACAAGAATATAACTACTATAATACTGCTACTATGTACAAGAATATACCTACTATAATACTGCCTCCTATGTACAAGAATATAACTACTATAATACTGCCTCCTATGTACAAGAATATAACTACTATAATACTGCCTCCTATGTACAAGAATATAACTACTATAATACTGCCTTCTATGTACAAGAATATAACTACTATAATACTGCCTCCTATGTACAAGAATATAACTACTATAATACTGCCTCCTATGTACAAGAATATACCTACTATAATACTGCCTCCTATGTACAAGAATATAACTACTATAATACTGCTCCTATGTACAAGAATATAACTACTATAATACTGCCTCCTATGTACAAGAATATAACTACTATAATACTGCTCCTATGTACAAAAATATAACTACTATAATACTGCTTCTATGTACAAGATTATAACTACTATAATACTGCTCCTATGTACAAGAATATAACTACTATAATACTACTCCTCTGTACAAGAATATAACTACTATAATACTGCCTCCTATGTCCAAGAATATAACTACTATAATACTGCTCCTATGTACAAGAATATAACTACTATAATACTGCCTCCTATGTACAAGAATATAACTACTATAATACTGCCTCCTATGTACAAGAATATAACTACTATAATACTGCTCCTATGTACAAGAATATAACTACTATAATACTGCTTCTATGTACAAGATTATAACTACTATAATACTGCTCCTATGTACAAGAATATAACTACTATAATACTGCTCCTATGTACAAGAATATAACTACTATAATACTGCCTCCTATGTACAATAATATAACTACTATAATACTGCTCCTAAGTACAAGAATATAACTACTATAATACTGCTCCTATGTACAAGAATATAACTACTATAATACTGCTCCTATGTACAAGAATATAACTACTATAATACCGCTCCTATGTACAAGAATATAACTACTGTAATACTGCTCCTATGTACAAGAATATAACTACTATAATACTGCCTCCTATGTACAATAATATAACTACTATAATACTGCTCCTAAGTACAAGAATATAACTACTATAATACTGCTCCTATGTACAAGAATATAACTACTATAATACTGCTCCTAAGTACAAGAATATAACTACTATACTACTAATAACTGAGAATATCGGGAATTTATTTTATTTAGTCTCCAGAGATCACCCTCTTATTACTATACTACCTCCCTGATGCTTTTGGTGACAGTATTTATACCCTCCCTGTAGTGCGCTCTCTTGTATGCTGAGTGCTTGCGGTTTACAGAACATACATTACAATAGAAATCCCAGTCCATATTTCATGTGCTCGGTCTGTGCATGTTCCTCCATTGTCCACCTGGTAAAATGATTTTTTCATTCCGCTGGTTAAGCAGCTACAGAGGGATTATCGTTTTTTATTGATATCCAGCTCAGCCGCGGCCAGAAACCTTCACTATAAAAGCCTGAAATTCCTTTGTGTCAGATTGTGGTTTGTAGATCTCATTAAGACGTTGCAGTCTCTTTCCTCGGCCAGACGACGTATCCTTGCTGTGTTGTATCTCAGCGTATATTTTTTACGGCAGTCCTTCGCAGGTTTTTTCACCATTAACCGTCTCATCCCTGTAACCATGGTGGCGGTTCTGGTCAACAATAATGGAGTTTGCAGATTCTCTGGATTTGGCTTGGGGTGAGTACTGGATTTCTAAGGTTTTTGTATTACGTAATGGCCTCATAAAGCGATGTCAGGCAGTTATATACTGGTTGCTAGGACCATTTACTGTCATAATAAAGTATTTCGTCTGTGTGATGGATGGGATTTTTTACGGTACAGAGAAAACGGGATGGAGTCAGTACTATATCTTGGCGTTATGACAATCAGGTCCTTGAATTAAACTTGAAGGTCCCCAGATAGCCCTTTATACGACATGACGTCTTTGGTACTAGGTTGGAAATATGTGATAACCCCCCCTTCTGTACTTACAAGTGTATACAGGGCCACTGAGAATCATTGGGGTCTCCATCCTAATGCACAAAGGTGACCTCCAAATGGACACTTGGTGCTCTTCCTCAGGGAGCACCCTCACATTCTATACTGATGTAAAGATGAGATGGAGGGCAGAGTACAAGGGTCTTGCCTACCATGGAAGCAGGCTACACTAAGGTGTCCTTTTATACTCTTTACGGCTCTGAAGTTTTATACCGAAGCCTACCAATGTAACAAGAAAGCAAAATTTTTTACTGTTAAAGGGGGAAAGCGCTGGTTCCTTGCACTGATGTCTGGATAGGGCTCAACCAAAATGGTTCTGGGAAGTGGATGCCATAGAGTAGAAAGATGTCATACCACATGGGAGCTCATGGGTGAAGAGCGCTGTGTTCCACATAGTGGTGGAGTTAGTATGAGGGTATATTAAAACTAGAGTTTTCCCACTGTGCAAGGTCTGTAGCCATGACCAACCAACATGGTGCTGGGGAGTGGACACCATGTTGGCAGACAAGAGGGAGGTGCTATATCACATCGGAGCTCGTGGGCACAAGGCGCTGTGTTCCTCATGGTGGAGAAGTTAGATATGAAAATTGCATGATTTTCCTAACATATGACGTAAAGTCATGATTTTATTAAAGACACGGAGGAGAGTATTGCTTTCTCTTTCTTTACTGACCAACCAATAGCAGCAAAGAAAACAAAAACAAGTAACCATGGTAACAAGACCCTCCCACATAAGACCCATATAATAGTCCTGCTTTGCATAGATTCCTCCTCTTTCTTTGGAGGTGACACTCCTCTGTAGACGCTGAAGGTCTATCCACTAAACTCCAAGAAGAACTGAACTCGAACAGCACAAGAACTCTCCAACTGAAGAACGGAAATGGAGAATAACCAAAAACGACTGTAGGTGTCAGGCGTAGCTCGCTGGAAATATTCATCCTAAGGAAACACAAAAAAGAAGAAAAGACCGGTAATCGGAACTGCTCAGAACTATGGATCAAGTACCAAACCTGAAAATATGCATACACAGGCATCCGTAATTTGAATATACACTAATAAAGGCAACAATAGACCCCACACCAAACCTAGGGAGGGAATAAAAAACTGGGAGGGGCAATACTCGCCTCCGTTTCTTTAAAAAAATCATGACTTTACGTCATATGTTAGGAAAATCATGCAATTTGAATACATGACACGGAGGCTCCTATTGAGAGTTTAAAGCTGACTTACCACAGAGGAAAAAACATGAACAGGAGGAAAAAAATAAAATTCACAAAACGTAGACACCCGAGACCAATCTGCTAGTTTCATGATGTCTTCTAATCTCGCTCCCGCGACTGCCATGGAGGTCGCAGAAGCACCTCTTGTAGAGTGTGCAGTAAAAACCGAAGTGTCCACCCCTGCCAAGGACATAATCCACTTAACCCATCGAGCCAGAGTGATGCTAGTGACAGGAAGAAAGGGACGTCGGTATGACAGAAAAAGCTGAGGGCGCGTTGTCTCGCGGTGCGAGGCAGTGCGTGACTCATTGTCACGGCCATGCCCATGACCGTGACTCCTTGACCGCATGCGGTTGCCTGCGGTTTTCTATGGGTATTCAACCATGGGTGAGGGCCGCTGGTGTGTGGCCTCACTTGTGGTTGCCGCAGGCAACTAGCGTGGTATTTTGCAGCAGAGCAGCCTGAGCGTCGCTAGGCAGCTTGCTGCCCTGGCATGCGGTCTCACCTGACTCCCTTTTTGTTAGGTGTGTGTGTTGTGTGCACGGTGTATTATGTTTTGTGTGCACTTCCCCTTATATGTGTGTTTTCCCTTCTGTGTGCTGGAAGGGTTAACTTCCTTCCCAGTGTGTGTGATGTCACTGGGTGTGGTTGACCGGTGGGTGTGGCCTTTTGGCCTATATAGCCTGAGTCTCTTGCAGGGTTCAGTAGGTTGCTTCAGCCCTGCTAGCTGGAGCAGCCTCCTGTGTATTTGATCTGCCTGTGAGAGCCACCACTGTGGTCATATGTTTAAGTAGCCTCCTGTGTATTTGATCTGCCTGTGAGAGCCACCACTGTGGTCATATGTTTAAGTTCAGTTTGTCTCTGTCTGTGTGATGTTCGGTTTATGCTTTCTTGTATATTTCTGTGCTGCCATGTATCTGGGTTCCGGTGTGTGGATGAGTTTGTTATGACTTCGGTTTGCTATTTGTGGACTTCAGATTTCCTGCACACTGATCCAGTCAGCAGGGCTGTGGCAGGTGGCTGGAACTAGTGCAGCACCTGCCATATACATTGGTTTGCATTTGTGTTTCCCTTTTCCCTACAGCTTGGCCATTGGGACTCCTGATCCTCCCTGTCTTGGAGGAGTGGGTTGTCCTACTCTGTCACCTAGGTCAGGGCCGACTTGAGGGCTTGTAGGGACTTTAGGTTCCGGCGTATGAGCCCTCCTACCATCAAGGTCGGCTCATACTGACAGGAGACAGGGTCAGCGTTAGGGACGCAATAGGAGGTGACCTGCTCCCTAATGCTGTGGTCCTGGCCAAGCAGCGACCGGACATCCTCTAACAACACACGGCTGAGGATTTCCCCCATCCTCAGCCGTGACACTCATACTCCCTCAGACAGGCAACTGGGCAGAGGGCTGGAGCATCCGGGAAGCTGGGATAGGACACGGATCTAATGTTGGTCTTGGTGCGGCGTGTAATATTGAACACTACCCAAAGGATGCTGACCAGCAGGGCACCCATCGAATCCCTGATGAGAGGAAGAAATGGCTGAACGAAAAACATTGATGGTACGATATGCCTTACCATCCTCGAATAGCGAAGTGAGAAATTGAAGGATCTCCGTCACAGGAGCTGAAACAGGATCCACGTGCCTAGCCAGGCACCAATCAGCCCACGACTTCCAGGCTGCCCGATAAGCCCGTATAATAACGGGGGCCCATGCATCCTCCAAGAGGCGTCTAGTAGATTCCGAAACTCCTGCGACGTTCCAGGGTTCCCTGAGATCCTGCAGGCTAGGAGTTGGAGGGTTTCTTCTAAGACGAGAGGATGTTGCAGACCTGACGGGTCTAACAAGAGATCCGGAAAAACTGGAAGAAGGAAAGGACACTGGATCAGGCATTCCATCAGCTGAGGAAACCATGACTGGGAGGTCCAAAAAGGAACCACCAGGACTAGTTCGGCCTCCTGTTGGCGGACCTGGACTTGCACTCGGTGAATCAGAGCAAATGGGGGAAGGCATACATGAGGTTGTCGGACCAGTTCTGTAGAAAGGCGTCGGTGGCTTCCGCGTCTGGATCCGGGCGCCAGCTGAAGAATCTGGGGAGTTGGGTGTTCAAGCGGGATGCAAACAGATCTATACAGCAGGGACCCCATCGGGAGGATATGGATGAGAAGACCATCGTGTCAAATCGCCAATCGCTGGAGTCGGAGAGAAAACGAGAACTCCAGTCCGCGAGCGTATTGTGAAGGCCAGAAGATACTCCGCAACAACGGTGATCACCCTGGACAGACAAAAAGTCCAGAAGTCTCGAGCCAAATGGGACATTGCGGTCGAGTGCGTGCCGCCCATGGCATTGACATATCATACTGCAGAAATGTTGTCCATCCGTAATCTGATGCAGGTGCTGGTCAGTCCGTTCGCAAAACTGCGAATAGCGAAGAATCCTGTGAGCAGTTCCAAGGCGTTGATATGGAGTCTGGACTCTTCCTCCGTCGCAATAGGCGCCCTATCCCAGGAGGCTGGCGTCTGATTCTACTGTGAAGTCCGGACGCGGGCTGAAAATAGCTTTGCCATTCCAAACTTCCAAGTTCCGGATCCACCATGTCAGCTTGTCCCTGGACTCCTCGTCTAACGTGATCAGATCTGTGTATGATGCGCCCGCGCGAAAGTGAGATATCTTGAGGAGTTGCATGGCACGATAAAGTAAGGGTGCTGGAAAACTGCCTGGATAGAGGACGAAAGAAGGCCGATGATGCGGGCCAGGTGACGTAAGGATACTTGTGGAAGGAATAACGTCTGACGGAGTTCCTTGCGGAAGGCCCGGACCTTGGAAGACGGAAGGCTGAGGGTTTCCGTCGTTGAATTGATTGTGAAGCCTAAAAACTCCATGGATTGGGAAGGGGTAAGGCAGGATTTCTCCAGGTTGAGGAGAAACCCGAAGGTCCATTGTCCAGGATAAATGTGTGAGTAGGGTATGACGGTCCTGGGCCATGAGGAGGATATCGTTTAGGTACACAATTATACGAACTCCGCGACTGCGGAGGCAGGATACGACAGGGCGCAGTAACTTGGTGAAGCACCAAGGAGCTGAGGAGAGCCCGAAAGGGAGGCAGGTAAACCGCCATATCTTCATGTTCCTTTGGAAACAAAGCAGGTTCCTGGACGTCTCGAAAACCGGTACTGTTAAATAGGCATCCTTCAGGTCTAGCTTGACCAACCAATCTCCGTGGAGGAGCATGTCTCTAAGGAGGTGGATGCCCTCCATCTTGAAGTGGCAATAATGGACAAATGCGTTCAGTGCCCAAAGGTTGATCACTGGAAGCATCTGGCCTCCTTTTTTGGCCACCAGAATCATGTTGCTGATAATGCAATCGGAGGGGTCTGGGGCCAGTTCTATCGCGCCCTTCAGAAAAAGTTGCTTCAACTCCCTGTGCAACAGAAGTTGTTTTTGGGCAGGGAGGGGAATAGGATGAGGTGGTGGAATGAAACTGGGAGGAACCACCAATTCTATGTGAAAACCCTGTACGGTAGTGAGTATCCATGGGTTGGCAGTGATGGCTAACCAAGCGTGGGAAAAGAGATGGAGTCTGCCCCCTACCCAAACAGTCGAAGAAGATAAAGGGTTTGGTAGACTTACCGAATGGGCGTGTGGACACCGAGAATCCTCTGGTACCGCGGGACCGCCAAGAAGCACCACAGGTGGGGAAGAAGGCGGGAGGCTGGCGGAATTCCTGGTTCGAGGATCTTAATGACACGGAGCCTCGACCCGAACCACGGGTCTGGAAAGATGACTGGCCGGATAGACGGCCCCTAGCACTGCCGGCCCTGGTGAAGACCCGTCCCTGGAAAACCCGTCTCATTGACGATTGGGCTTTATCCAGCGCCGTGAAGGCACCAACAAAACGGGACAAGTCTTCAAGTCTTTAATAAAAGAGTCTCCAAAGAGGAGACCCTGGGCATCTTTGCCCGCCTCAGTCAAGGCCATATTGGAAAGTTTTGGTTCTATCTTGAACAGAATGGCTTTCCTTCTCTCAATGGAGAGAGAAGTATTAGCGTTGCCAGTGAGACACAGAGCACGTTGTCTTCATCCCCGGAGTTCCTCTGGATCTACTTGAGTGTTCTGGGTTCTGGCGGATTCCGCCAACTCAAAGGGGGCCTAGGACATCTAGTAATTTATCCTGGCAAGCCTTTAGAGCTGACTCAAGACCCTTACGGGGGTTCCACCCAGACTTGGCCAGAAATTGGATCATTTTAGGATCCACAACAGGTGTGTCTCAGACCTTGTTAGGGACAATGGGTCTAGGGCACTCAGGCCTCAATATGTTCCTAGCCTCCTTGCTAGGGGGCTGGCGTACCCGTGACTCCAAATATTTGGCAATATGGTCCGATGGGAGCCACTCCGCGGACCTCGGGTCTAATAGCGGCTCTCCAGAAGGGTCCAGTAAAACATCTAGTGTATCAGAAAGGACCTTGGGGGGAGGGATAGAGAGGGGGGGTTAGGAACTGACGATGGCCCAGGAGGGTCCACCTCCAATAGTTCTAGGTCCTCCTGCTCTGAACCAATGTCAGGTTCTGACTGCGCCTCCTCTTCTGATCCGAGTTCGAACTCGGACTGTGTATCACCTTTTCTACCTGGCGGGCATAGGCTCTTTTGCTCGAACACAGCGCGCTCTCTTGGGTGGCAAGCATCACACCAGTCTTAGTGGTTCTGGAGGCTGGAGGATCAGCGTTAGCTGTCCGTGAGGTCAAGGGTCTAGGGCGGCTACTAGGACCGGATGAAGATGAGTGTGCCATAAGGACCTCAGAGATAGACTGTGAAATAGCAGTGGACATGGAGCCCATGGCGGCATTGATAGCCACAGCCACAGAGTGTTGGATTGCCATAGCCTGTGTCTCATCAGAATTGGAACCTGCTACCTGGGCATGGGGGGTAACCTCCATGTCCTCAGGAATAGGGTTACTGGGGAAGCCGTCCTCTGACATGATATCTGTCAATGTAGGGGTAATCAGAAATACCTATGTCTACTATGCCTATTATCTACTGTGGTCACAGAAAGGGACCAGGCGGTAGAAAAATGTAGGATAAAGGGGTTAATACCAGACAAGTATCACACCAGGAGTCATAAGGGCTGACAGGCGCGATGCAGCGTCCAGCGTATACTGAGAACACACGCACAAAATCCCGCGAGATTTTGCGCCGCTCTGAACAGATAGACGGGACTTGGCAGGGAGCTGAGCCTGAAGTCTCAGATAAGCAGAAGCTGAAGACGAACAGGGAAGTAGGTCCTGCTTCAGGTGAGTGGAAGAAGAAGATGGCGGCCGAAATCTCGCGAGATTTCTGCCGCCGACAAGGACAGCAGGAGAACGCTGGTTAGCGGGCAGGCACAAGAACCGGAGGCAGGAGAAAAACAATAGTAAGTAGAAATAAGGGATAAGAAGTGACAACAGAATCGGGAAGCGACTCCTGAAAGACAAGTGGGGACAAAGGCCAAAAACTAAAGGGAAACCAAAGGGAGGGAAAAAACCCTGAACTGAATATAAATAGATACTATATGTAAGACATCTATATATACCAAAATCAGATAAAAACGGTATAATACTCAAATCACTACTGAATAGGAAGACCACAGTGAGTACTTATCTGAGTGGTCAGCAGCAAAGAAAGAGGAGGAATCTATGCAAAGCAGGACTATTATATGGGTATTATGTGGGAGGGTCTTGTTACCATGGTTACTTGTTTTTGTTTTCTTTGCTGCTATTGGTTGGTCAGTAAAGAAAGAGAAAGCAATAGGAGCCTCCGTGTCATGTAATAAAATTACAGTTATCATACTGTGCTTATACTGTAGCCATAACCAGGGCCGTTTGAAGGAATTTGGGGGCCCCAAGCAAAATAGACATGGAGGCCCCCCCCCACCTCCACGCCCACCCCACCTTACGCACGCAAAGCCTACAGGAACCACAGTATAGCCATACAGTTTAAGTTCACCCACACTTTATATAAATAAAAAAGGAGGTTTACAGTGCAAATACTGCTGTTGCATTTAATGTGCATGAAATTTGAACATTTTCAACAAATGAACATTTGCAAAAAACACCACTGTACCATACAATCCAATATACATTAAAAAAGTGCACAATAACTAAATCCAACATACTTAAAACACACACATTAACATTTTTCAGTTCTTACAAACCTGTGTCCTTCTCTACCTCCTCTACCGAGCTCTCCTCCTCTACCTCCTGGCTGTCCCTCAGTCCGGCCGGGAACCGCGTGGTACAGGTCAGGAGATTCAGTTTCCTGTTCCCGGCCGTAGCCGGACTAAAAGGAAGTGAGCACTCACTCAGTGTACACTTCCTGTCAGTCCGGCCGGGAACAGGAAACTGAATCCCCTGTTCCTGTACCGCCAGGAGGTAGAGGAGAGCTCGGCCACGCTACAGAGCAGCAGTCAGCACAGCCAGGGCCGGTGCAAGGATTTTTGCCGCCCTAGGCAAGATAAAAATTGCCACCCCCCCCCTCCGCCTTATCAGATGATCTGCCCATATCATGTTCCACCCCTTTCTCAGTTTTTAAATTAAAAGAACTGCTATGTTTCCCTTAGGGTTAATCCAGCTTCTTGTAGCTGTCTCTTTTTGCAGAACGGAATTGCGGACCCACACATTTCTATGGGGCCGGCCCCGATCCGGAATTGCAGACCCGGATCCGCAATTCCGATCCTGAAAAAAATAGAACATGTCCTATTCATGTCTGCAATAGTGGACAAGAATAGGCATATTCTTAGTGCCGGCAATGTCGGCCTGCAAAATGCAGAACGCACATTGCCGCTGTCCGTGTTTTGTGGATCCGCAAAACACACACGGATGTGTGAATGGACCCTAAAAATTTGTTTCCAATGTAGTATTAATAACTAAACAATTACATAATAAACACATTGCATTGTCTACTTACCACCAGGACAATAAGATGATCTGGTCTCTGGCTCTTGGTCTGGCTCTGGGGACTCCCTTGTCACTCTCTTCTCCCCCCCCCTTGTCACTCTGTTCTCCCCCCTCCCTCCTTTGTCACTCTCATTCCCCCCTCCCTTGTCACTCTCATTATTTTCCCCCTCCCTTGTCACTCTCATTATCCCCCCCTCCCCTGTCACTCTCTTATTATTTCCCCCCTCCCTTGTCACTCTCATTATCCCCCCTCCCTTGTCACTCTCATTAATCCACCCCCCCTCCCTTGTCACTCTCATTATCACCCCCCCTCCCTTGTCACTCTCATTATCCCCCCCTTCCCTTGTCACTCTCATTATTCCACCCCCCCCCTTTGTCACTCTCATTATCCCCCCCTTCCCTTGTCACTCTCATTATTCCACCCCCCCCCTTTGTCACTCTCATTATTCCACACACACACACCCCCCGTCACTCTCATTCTACCCCCACCTCTAGTGTAGCATGGCCGAGCTCTGTTCGGTCCACGGTACAGGAGCATTTGTTTCCTGTACCCGGCCGGACTGACAGGAAGTGCTCACTAAGTGAGCACTTCCTGTCAGTTCGGCCAGGTACAGTAAACAAAAGCTCCTGTACAGCGGACCAAACAGAGCTCGGCCACGCTACATTAACAACAGCATAGAGCGAACACAGCAGGCAGGATTCTTTAGAGCGACAAGCGCCGGCTCTGCTTGGGGCCCCGGCCCAGCTCGGGGCCCCAAGCAATTGCTTGTTTTGCCTGTCTGTTAGCGACGAGCCTGGCCATAACTAACCAAGATTGAGCTGGGGAGTGGACGCCATGCTGGTAGAGTATAGTGAGGTGCCATGCCACATGGGAGCTGATGGGTGTAGGCCACTGTGTTCCACATGGTGGTGGAGTTATTTAGGGGTTATATTAAAACTAGAGCTTTCCCATTGTACATGGTCTGTAGTAGTGACCAACCAAAATGGTGCTGGGGACTGTCTGCCATGTTGGCACAGAGAAGTGCCATACCACATGGGAGCACACGGGCACACGGTGCTGTGTTTCTCATGGTGGCGGAATTATTAGGAGAGTTTATTAGACCTGGTGTTCTACCACATGCATGGTCTATAGCCGTGACCAACCAACATGTCGCTGGGGAGTGGATACGTGTTAGTACAGTACAGTACGTGTTAGAGGTGCCATGACACATGGGAGTTGGGGAAGTGTTCTGTTATAACTAGGGTTTCCCACCATGCATCTTCTGTAGTGATTGTGAACACACCAGTGATTCAAGGAACAGTCCAATGGTAAATACCGGCAACTTTGGGGGTACTGGTTTGAAAAGCCAGTGTCGTGACATAGGTAAATCCTTCCTCCAGTGTTAATGAGACTGGCATGAGTAAGAAGTACCCTGAGAGATTAGACATGAAGTTGTGAATGGATTCAGGTGTATGATAAGCTGCTCGTGGGACGGCACAGCAGAGAAGGCGGAACCGCCACAACCAATCAGAGACTGTTGCATAGTAAATTCCAGCTTGTTTGCAGCATACCTGAGCTCTGGTCACTGTTCCATCTGCTACCAGGCCATATTACAACTGAACAGTCCCTCCACCTATCCCCCAACATTTGACAATAAATTCTCCACCTTCTCATTCATTGGCTCCAACAGAACCTTCCATAAGACTGTGGCACGATGCCTTCTTCTGTCTCAAGAACAATCCCTTAGGATATATTATTAATTTTATAATTCAAACAGTCTGTGCTAATTCATTTCTAAATATATTGTTATCCGAAGAATGAGGGATGGGTACACTCACCCTTTGCCAATGTTGGGGTTTGTAGTTCCTCTCTGAATCATGAATTGACTTTGTCTTCCAATCCTTCATGCTTTTCCCCTCCAGTCATGATCGTTGCTCCCTCCCTGCCAAAAGCTGTAGATGATGTTTGATTTCCCCTTCTATTTTTCTTCTTAATCTGGGTCAACAGAGCTCTTTACATCTTTTGTCTCATTCCTGAGAAAGTCAAACATAGAACATATTGATAGATTGCCAATCCAACCCAAGGACGGATCTGGGGAATCCTGAATACATAGGGAATAGAAGTGCCGAAGACAATGGCAGATCAGGACCACCTATCCCGCTGAAGTGGTAGCTGGCACAGAGGGTAATGAGGGTTTGTGTATGCCTGCCGGTGCTTCCAGAGCTTCACTAAAAATCACAACTGGGAATTGTTTGACCGCCATAGACAGCTATTCTGGAGACATTAAATGGAGTCCATTGTTCATCGTAGTCACCATTAACTTGTCCTGCCAAGAGACTGAAGCATGTTGTGCAAGGCAGCAATAAAGCGTGACTGCTCGTGGTTATATGGCTTTGGATGTTGTGCTACATGAAATCAGTTTCTATAAAGTACATGAGCTCAAACGTCCCTGGCAATAGATGTGGACATAAAAATCAGGAATCACTAAGCCTCCAGCCTCTTACACCTCATTTAGAATAATAATGACACACTTGCCAGCATTGGAGAAGAAACATCAGAGAGATTCTGAGGTGCTGAACATAATTTTTTGCTTTATGCTCCACCCTTTTATTTAGGACATGCCCCCAATCACTGGTATTTGAATCACACACCAAAATTAATAGAGATTCCAGAATTTACTCCCTGAAATAATAAAGACCCCAGATCGGATCCCCTAAATAAGTACAAACTCCAGACTAGACTCCTCAAAAATACAACCCTCAGAGCAGACACCCTAAATAAATACAAACTCCAGACTAGACTCCCTAAACCAGGGGTGCACAACCTGCGGCCCCCAGAGCCATGGTTTGCGGCCCCCACCCTACTGGGCAGAAACACAGCTGATCCTGCAATCAGCTGTGTTTCTGCACAGAGCGCCGCACAGCAGATGGATCCCAGGTTTTGCTCCTGCACTGTAGCAGGAGCAGAAAGGGTCCCCGGCTATTAGTGAGAGCGGGGAAGCCGAGGAGAAGACAGAAGCGCTTTATTAGCGCTTCTGCCTTCTCTTCTATGAGCGCTTTGCAGCGTGGACCCAGCGATCATGTGATCTCTGGGTGTCTCGGGAACAGAGGAGCGCTGCCCTGGTACAAAGCCTCCGCAGCAGGCTGGTTTCCCTGTAACTGGGGCTCCTTTGGATGCTCCAGCTACAGTGGTAATAGTACAAAAAAAAAGTCACTTATTGTCTCCCAAAGGTCTTTCAGTGACCTCTTGGGGACAAATTATGTGGTAAAAATATATAAAAAAGTTAAAAAAAATTATTCCAAAAAATGTGGAAACTAAATAAATTAAAAAATAAAATAAAAAGGAAAAAGTGCTTAATAAAAGAGTGTTCAGTGTCCCACCACAGTCTTTTTATGAAAAAGTGGAAAATGTTAAAAAGTGACAGTGTGCCCCAAGGTCTTTTTATGACCTCTTGGGGGACATATTATGTAGCAGAAATATATTAAGTAAAAAAAATATATATACATAAAAGAAAAAACACCCACACCAATCAAAACCGTCACCATTACCGCCGCATTCACGTGAAACTTTTCATGTTATATAGCAAAACGGCCTACACAAAATAGAGAACTAATTATAATAATTTATTTTGGTGTCAGTTTGCATATTTAAAGAATAAGGAGCTATAGTTTAAAAAAATATATACTTTTTAAAAACATTTTGTACAGTTTCCCCTAAATAAAAATAGTTGCAAAAATGATTTTGGTAGTCCAACAAATAAGATGGTTACAACCATTTGAACCACCACGCGCGCTAAATCACAAAAACGTGTCTGGTCCTTAAAGGGGTTGTCCAAGTTATATTTATTGATGACCTATCCTCAGGATAGGTCATCAATATCAGATCGGCTGGGGTCCGACACCCGGCACCCCCTCCGATCAGCTGTTTGAAGAGGAGACTCGCGGTGCCAGCGCTGCCTCCTCTTCCCTGTTTACCTTCTAGCCGTTGCATCTGCAGTGGTGAGCAGGTGTAATTACACCCAAGCTGTCCCATTCATTTCAATAGGAAGGCTTGGGTGTAATTACACCTGCTCACCACTGCAGATGCAACGGCTAGAAGGTAAACAGGGAAGAGGAGGCAGCGCTGACACCGCGCACGCCTTCTCTTCAAACAGCTGATCAGAGGGGGTGTCGGGTGTCGGACCCCCTCCGATCTGATATTGATGACCTATCCTGAGGATAGGTCATCAATAAATATAACTTGGACAACCCCTTTAAGGCCTTTTCGGGCCTGGTCATTCAAGCGTTAACCAATAGGCATCTTCCCCACTAGCAAGGTAATGTGGTTACTGCAGGGCGCCTATACCTGGATTGGCAGGAGATGGTAGTAACCAGTCCTCCCCAGTCACTTTGCACTGGCTTGTGTAATAGGCAGATGAGCGCCAATCAACATTTTTTTATTTGCGGCCCCTTGAAATAGAGCTATGTGCGATGCGGCCCCCAGACCAAAAAAGGTTGTGCACCCCTGCCCTAAACTAATACATAAAAATACAGACCATGAACTCAAGAAATACAGACCCCAGACAAGACCTCCTAAATTGTCACAGTCGTTACCTTTGGCTGTGACCTTCTGTCTATTCTCTCGCTGCAGCTCCGTTCCTGTGTGTTTGTGGTTCTTTATGGGTTAACTCCCCTGTGTGCCTATTAGTAGTTAATCCTCTGTCTGCTCCATGGGTGTGGCCTCTCTGATGCACCCATGGAACCTGTATATAAGGCCCCATGCACACGGCCGTTGTTCACAGCCGTGTGCGGGCCGTGGAACCGCGGCCTGGATCCCTCCTGAGAGCAGGAGCGCACGGCGTCACTGGTTGCTATGACGCCGTGCGCTCCCTGCTGCCGGCACAGTACAGTAATACACTGGTATAGATCATACCAGTGTATTACTGTACTGTGCCGGCAGCAGGGAGCGCACGGCGTCATAGCAACCAGTGACGCCGTGCGCTCCTGCTCTCAGGAGGGATCCAGGCCGCGGTTCCACGGCCCGCACACGGCTGTGAACAACGGCCGTGTGCATGGGGCCTAAGGCTGAGGTTTCCTCAGTTCTGGGGCAGCTCTCCTGGTGTGTGTTGTCTTGTCCTGCTCCTAGTTTGTACTCACTCTCCCATGCTGCTGACCCATGGGATCCGTGTCTGTCTGTCTGTGCTCTGTGGGTTTCCTACTTGTTCATTCCCGTCCTCTTTCCTGTGTTTTGTTATCTGTTCTGCCAGTTATGTTTTAGTCACCTAGTTTGTATTCATATGTCTATGTTCAGCAAGTCCTTGCTGCACCTTTCTTTGCAGCAGAGTGCTACGGGCAAGGCCATGCAGTTTACTACTGGTGGAGCAAGTCCTTCTCTGCTCATTGTCACTCCTGTTTCCTTGCTATGAACTTCTGCTTGTGTTTTTAGTTGCTTGCTTGTATTTGCCTGTTGTCACTGTCTAGTTCACGCTCCAGAGTGGACCCTGGCCACTCCCTGCGGCAAAGCCTAACCCTACCATCTGGGGCCCTAGTGAATACCAGGAGTTGCTTAGTCATGCCCCTCTGAAGTATTACTAGACAGTGGCACAGTGGGGGTTTTCCTCTCACTGTGCGGACGGTACATAGAGCTATCAATTTGCCTGTGTTTTCCTCCTTTGATTCTGTTTTGTGCAATAAACTGTTGTGTGTCTGTACGTGAGTTCTGTTTGTTTATTGCTTGACGACGCGGAGGTCTCTCCTGGCACCTCCAACTCGTGACATAAATAAGTACAAACTCTAGACTATACTCCCTAAATAATACAAACCCTGGAGCAGACACCCTAAAAAATACAGATCTCAAACCATAGAAATACAGATCGCAGACCAGACCTCCTAAATAAATACAAACCTCAGACCATAAATACAGACCCCAGACCAGTAGCCTTGACAAATGCCAAACACCTGTAATGCACTTTGAGGCTGGGGCAACTCCCTCGAAAGTCATAGGCTTCCATATAGGTGCTCTGTGAGATTGTGGAACAGCTCTTCCTGTATAATGTTTGTGCATAATTGTATTGGAACTGTCATTTGGCATTTTGGGCACTAGAGGCCGCTGTTTCCCCACACAGCTAAAGTGACTGCTGGATTTGAATATGCAAAGGAGCTAATGACTCATGCTTATGACTCATGCAGGCTGTTTTCTCTGAGAAGAACAGGAAGGAGAGAGTCAGACATCTTGGGAGGATGGTGTGTGTGAGACACAAACCGGTCTCATCACAGCATTAGTGTCCTGCAGTGATCTGGGTGATAGTAGAGAGAGGACTGTCACCCATTCCGTACCCAGATCCTATCCTTAGGAGAAGGGATTGTCTCCAGCAGAGCAGATTGGAGCTTTGAAAGAAAAGGACATCTACTAAGCAAGGCCGCAGGTGTGCTTACAGGCCTGGAACTATCCTGATGAGAGACATCCTCTGTTACCAGATGGGAACAGGTCAGTGAACCCGGGTTTTGTTGTGTTCATCGCACTGTTTTAGTGGTACCTGAAGAATCTGAGACTGAGCTTGTACCTGCCATTAGTTAGATAGGTAGGATTTGTATTCAACAGGCTGCCCGGGATTGTTTGTGGCACAGTATCGACTTTTCAGGCTCTGCTATGGACGCCATCGGTCAGGGTTGTTCTATTCCACGGCATAGTATCGACTTTTCAGGCTCTGCTGTGCACGCCACCGAGTTAGGGTTGGCTAGCCGGACTAGGACAGGACTCAGGGGTGGGGAATATTACCTTGCGTATTCCTACATCATTAGGTTGGTTGTCAATGTTTAGTAAAGTTTTATTGGTTACTAAAAGCTGGAGTTTGTGTCGCTTTTCTTGTCTGTGACTTCACTGTATCCTGGGGAGCCCACCCCGGTACACGGCTTACAGCTCGACTACAATAAACAACACACCGACCATATGATGCATAAATATAGATCTTAAATTACACAGACCTCAGACTAAGTCCCCTCAATAAAGTACAGATCATAGATTCCCCTAAATGCAGACTCCAGACGATAGAGTCCCCAGACCAGACCCTTAAATAAATACAGACCTCAAACCAAATCCCCCCAAAAAAAGACTGCAGAATACCTAAATACAGACCCCTTTAAATAAATACAGATCTCAGACCAAATACCTTGGGAATGGTGGTGATCACTCTCAATATACTTTCTGTAGTTCCCAATTGCAAGGTGCAGTCTTTCAAAGGATAGCCAGTCTGTCTCAGAAATGTGTTGGGCGCCGAAGGTAATTACCATAACCCTTACTCTGAGCAGTAAAGTCGATTGCCATAAACGTGTGTTAACCTTACTGTCTCAGTCCAG
This sequence comes from Bufo gargarizans, assembly GCF_014858855.1. Taxonomy (NCBI): domain Eukaryota; kingdom Metazoa; phylum Chordata; class Amphibia; order Anura; family Bufonidae; genus Bufo; species Bufo gargarizans. The sequence goes on along the minus strand of NC_058082.1, from coordinate 41,459,782 downwards.
CACAGACTTTAAGTCTAGGAGATCTGGCAGGCTGTTCTGGCCGCGATATTTGTCTGGCCGATTCTCTGCATATTTGCTGAGTTGCTGCCAGACCCTACGCTGGTCCCGATTTTAGTTAATGAGGCCGGACAGCTTTCATTTAGCTTCTGGCAATGCCGGATTCATAGAGACTGCTTGACAGAGCACACCAAGGCAGGTCCTACCTTTAGCTCTGCTGGCTAGGAACTATCTGCTCTACAAGCCGGGAGGGGCAGGTCCAGCCTGGCTATCGGCATCTAACTAAAAACAGTCAGATTAACTACTTCCTACTAGTGATGAGCGAATCGGTATGTCCTGCTTTGTTATCATCCTTATCTCCCTATGTGCATTAAAATGTATTGCCTCCGATGAGGTTTTTTCAAATATGAGGTATGCGGATGAACAAATCAGGTTGGTACAAAGAAGGACAAACCAATTCACTCATTACTACTTTCTACCTATACATCACCTTCTGGGATTTACAGTACACAGATCATCATCACAGTAATTCTGAGGTAGTGAACCTGAGCATCAATTGTTTAACCGTAAATTACAGTATTAACCCTTTAGCAGTGATCCACTGTCACTTAAATGTCAGATATAATAATCCCCTTCTCCTATTTTTTTTTTTTTTTTTTTTTGGGGGGGGGGGATGAGCATAGAAGATATAGCTAAGTGGGGGATGTGTGCTGTTAAATAGCCCAGACAGAGATGTCTGAATCCACCACTCAAGGGTTGACCTGGAACGTAACACGTCATCCACCTTATTGTACCTTCCAGATTCCTGGAGCCACTTTGATTATGGCACTGCCACTTTGATTATGGCACTAGCCTGGGTACTGCAATGGAAGTCAGTAAAATAGGATGACCATCCATTTCTTCTCCAGGCTGAGGACACAATGGAATAGTCTGTGTGCCAGTACTCCCAGTATAAAGACTGGCATGAGGGGACCTCATTTATATCCTGGTACGTATATACCTGATTATCCAACATTATTAGGATATATATCACTGGGAATAGAGATCTCACATAGCGGAATCTACATCCAATTGTTATTTTCTTTTTATTCCCTTCACTTATTTTGTGGAATTTTGTAAAATTTCTGTATCTGAATCTTAAGTTATAACTTTTAATGCATAAAAGTTCATCCAGACGACAAAGATAATGATACATGAGTGAAGTAGACTGAGCTACTGGCATAGAGAAATCCCTGAACCCTATTATAAGCTTTGGCAAAGAGCAGAAGAGGACTAATGTGCAGACATAACTAAAAACTATAAACTAAAAACTCTATATCTATTGTTATGGACATGCGTACAGACAATGGTTGTGGAACCACTGTGCCAAGTAACTGGTTTGATGTCCAGCCATCCCCTAAGGTTGTTATTCTGGCATCATCCTGGTATTTATCCTTTAACCCCTGTAGAGAGGTGTGGACTTCGCTGCAGGTTAGTAACCAGACCACTACCTCCAGGTATGGTCCCAGTGCACTTGGTAGCTGACCTACTGAGGTCAGAGACACTGGGGAAAACACCAGAGACACAAGCATGGCACAAAACACAGAGCACTGGTAGAGGAACAGATCAGGAACCCATGCAGACATATGGACTTCAGGAACTTGGACACTATTCAGACATAGCAGAACTTGGCAAGACAGACTTCAGGAATGAACTTCAGGAACTTGGACATTGTTCAGGCATAGCAAATACACGAGCATGGCTAAGACACAGCCATACAGGAATACAGACAGAAGCCAGCATATACAGACTCTAGCAGAGCACAAACAATGGCTAGGACATTAGGTCAGAATTCAGACTCGGGCAAACAGAAAGACCCCCAATTATGAACTAGGACTTTGATATGACCAGGGCACAGACGGACTCCAAACAGAACAAAGCAAGACATGACAAGACATGAAAGAAAGACAAGACATACTGTAATTGCACACCACAACAGGACACGGCACTCAAGAAACATCCACCAAACTGACACAGAACTCAGGACTATATAGCAGACTAATGGACCAATCAGTCAAACAAATGCTGACACACACAGCAAGGGAAAGATTAACCCTCACAATACCAAACAGAGAAGGCTACTTTTCACACTACTGTTTTGGCTTTCCGTTTGTGAGATCCGTTCAGAGCTCTCACAAGCGGTCCAAAAAGGAACAGTTTTTGCCCTAATGCATTCTGAATGGAAAAGGATCTGCTCAGAATGCATCAGTTCCTCCTCCATTCTGCTCTGGAGGCGGACACCATAACGCTGCTGTGACTACCTGACGATGCGGAGGCAAACGTATCCGTCCTGACACACAATGTAAGTCAATGGGGACGGATCCGTTTTCTCTGGCACAATAGAAAACGGATCCGTCCCCCATTGACTTTCAAAGGTGTTCAAGACGGATCTGTCATGGCTGTAGAAGACATAATACAACCGGTTGTAATATTGTAACAGAAGTCTTTTTGCAATCCTTAACAAAACGCTAGTGTGAAAGTAGTCTAAGGCGTACAAGGACATAAGCATGATTCACACCACAAGTAACCAGGACCAGGACACACGGAGCAGTGGAAACATAAACCGCCATTGAACACAACGGCACAAATCAAACCCTACAGGTAACTGACACTGGATGGTACAAGTGAAAGACCATTAAATCTATCTATCTATCTACCTATCTAGAGCAAAGAGCTGAGTGCAGTGAAGCTCCTATGAGCAGTGTTGTCATCAGTTTAGCATGGCCAGAACTGCTGACAGACTCTCTTAAGGCCCTGATATAGGTTGTCCAACTTTTACCAAGCCTTCTAAATGACAAATCTACCTAGTTTTGCAGTGAAATTAGTGAGAGATTTTATCACACCCTTCCAGGAGTGCTGCCATGCTAGGTGACAACCTCCACTGGGGCTGTAATGACATATAGGCATATAGATTATTTTTAAAACTAACTTGAAAAGAAAGAGTCAAGGACTAACAGACCCTGGATATTTTTGGAAATTTCGGCTGACATACTCTACGCTTGTGTCTTTGTATCACTGACTAATGCTGACTAATGGTATATCAAAGTGTTGACCTAGTTATAGGGGTGCAGAAGTAGCAGTTGACCCAAAGACCCATCTGCCACATAGGAAGACATTAGTATTATAAATGGCACCTTGTCGGTGGGGGTCCAGTTACAGGTTTTGCATTAAGCCCTCTGGATACAAGGTGATTACTACTCCAAATTTTGCACCACCAGCAATCTAGATGAATGGGACCTTGTGGTTAACATCAAACATAAACCAGGCCCGACTTTAGTAATCCATATCCATTATTAAACAACACCCCATTCATGGTGGCTTATGGGTTTATCGTGACATCATACTTTCCAGCCGTATGGATCATAGGTAATCAAGTGGCCAGTGTCGGGGGCATTCCTTCATTGAAATCTGCAATCATCTTTAACCCAGGAGGTGAAGGAAAAACAAAGTGATAAGTAAAGCTGAGGAATGTGATTGATTGCTCAATAGCCCCTTAATACAGTGTAAATAAACCGAGGATGGAATCCACCAGACGTCCTTCTATGATCTCTCCATGACCTTGGTCTTGTCGTTCTCCTCGGCACATTCCTGGTGCTTGGTTACCAGACTCCTTCTTTATTTTGGGGGATGTATAGATTTAAGGGGAATTACATCAAGTGCAAATGACCTTCCTCATAGAATAAGTCTACACCTGCTATAAATTACTCAAAATCTGAGACTCGTTCTTGCAAACTGTGAAGGTTCCCATCACAACAGATTATGACTCAACTAAAGTTGTACTGTAACCTCTCCTTAATCTTAAGAAAACATTGGATGCGGGCCCATGTCTTATTTGGTGTGGTGGACCCCTACTTAGCCCCCTTTAAATCCAAGGTTTAAAATAAAGCCATCAAGCCTGAGCTAGCTGTGGTACAATTAGACAAGGTCAAGAATGGGCCATCTGGTTAACCATTCCTCCGTGATGTAGTAGCCTAAGGCCGAGTCTTGGAAGAGGGGATGTTAAATGCATATATGCGGTATGATACAATGAATGTAAGAATGTGAAAAAGCTCCATAAATAATCCCCCTAAGCCAGGACTTTGTACAACCCAGTCAGGTGCAACTCTCTCAGAACTGTCATACTGAGCTCCATTATGTCCACCTTCAAGAGACCGGATTACTCTGAGAGAAACAGCCTTTATGAGAGCAGGATATCTTTCGAAAAGTCCTCGAAAAAGTCTTCTCTAACTATATCCGGACTTAAGAAGGTTTGATGTTACGAGGACATTTTATTTCAAGGCATTTCTACAAATATACTTCAGTTTTCTGGCTGGGGTCTCAGTAAAGAATGAAAGGTCATGTTTTCTTGGAAGTCAAAGGCTAAAAAAGAGGCCAAGAACCTGGTCAATAAATCTTTAAAATGATTTTTATCCTCTTTTTGGTTTTGTTTAGTGTATTGTTAGGTCATACACCGTAGGCAACAACATTGTGTTGTATCTGAGCTTCAGACAATTCTTCAAGCTCATTTTTTAAAGCCAGGAGACATTGTGGCTCCGTTAGCATCATCATAACAGTCTGAGAAAAGGATGAGGTTAAAGGTCCAGTATTCCAGATGAGAGTCCTGCTGCAAGGTTGGTTGACTTGGACAAACCAATCTCAAAGACAATATTGTGAAGGACAACTCTTGTGCTAACTATATAGCTGCACCTATATTTGCAATCAACTGGTTGTTGACAACAGGAGAATCCTGGGAGGACAGAGGACACAGATTTGGGCAATAGTGTGGGATGGCAGAAGAAACAACAATTGTTCTCTCTATATTGGGGAACATTAAGACTAGCATGCTAACCATCTAACTGGGCCTAGTAACGGGCCTAAAGTTTGTGTGAAGTCCTCATATTTGCTTTTTCCTTTATGGAATCTCCCTGTTCTTCACTCTTAAAGTGTCCAACAGTGTCTATAGCAGTCTGTTGTACCTATTGAAAAATGTATACTCACCTGCTCCCCCTGCTCTGTTCTTCAGGTCCCTGTCCTGTAAACTTCTAGAAGAATGCGGTCACTCGGGCCATGGCACCCAATGATTGGCCTCTGCAGTGATGTATCCCCAAGCGGGATGTCATTGCTAAGTCATGTGCCACTTAGAGATACATCACCACTGTGCTAGGTATGGATATTTACAGGACGGGAACCTGAAGATTGCTGAACAAGGCCAGGAAACCATTATGGAGCAGGGTGGAGCAGGTGAGTATGTTTTTTCCAACAGGTACAACCTGATTCCAGTTACAGTTAAAAAAAGTTAAAGGGGTTGTCTCACTTCAGCAAGTTTCATGTATCATGTAGAAAAAGTTAATAAAAGCCACTTTCTAATGTGTTGTTGTTATCCATTTTGCATCCTTTGCTGGCTAGATTCATTTTTCCACCACATTATACACTGCTCGTTTCCATGGTTACAGACCAGCCCTGCAATCCATCAGTGGTGGTCGTGCTTGCACAATATAGGAAAAAGAGCCGGCCTCTCTGGTGGCCGACACCACAGGAGTGAGCATAGACCAGCACTTTTTCCTATAGTGTGCAAGTACAGCCTCGCTGCCGGGTGGTCGTAGCCTTGGAAATGAGCAGTGTATAATGTAATGGAAAATGTATGAAGTCATCAAAGGAAGCAAAATGGAGAATAACAATACATTAGTAAGTGCCTTGTATTAACTTTCTCTACATGATGCATGCCACTTGCTGAAGTGACACAGCCTCTTTAAAAAAAAAAAAAAGGTGGAACACCTCTTTAGGAAGGTTCAGACTATCCCGGTTGGGTTCCCAGGTTTTGGTCCGCAGAGTAGTCACTGATTGGTGGTGGGTACGTTGCCAGGAGCAGAAGAAGAGGCAGAATGCGACAAACCGGAGGATCAGACTAGGACAGAATGAGAAAATGCCACAGTACGGTCAGCAATCAATATGACTGTTTGCGGTGCCCATGGGTAGGCAATTGCCAAAATTGTCACATAAGAAGATCCTCAGCAACCGCCATAGAGTTCTTCTCAGTCTTGCATTATTTCAGTTATAAATGAACATGATCTTCAGGATGCGTTTTGGCCCATCCCAACCTTTGTCATCAGTTGATAAATGTTGGGACGGGCCGAAACGTGTCCTGAAGATTACGTTATGCTATAAAGGAAATAAAGCAAGATTGTAAAGAATTCTATTGCGGTTGCTAGGGATCTTCTTATGAGAAAAGAATGAGAATATGGGCCAGTGGTCAAAACCAGTAGGTCAGTCTACAAATATTAGACCCAAGATCCGAAGGGGTAAGACTACTTTCACACTAGCGTTTTTGCTGGATCCTGCAGGGTTCAGCAAGAACGCTTCCGTTACTGATAATACAACCGTCTGCATTTGGATCTGGTTGTATTATCTTTAACCTAGCCAAGACTGATCCGTCTTGACGTTCAGTGAAAGTCAATGGGGGACGGATCCGTTTTCTATTGTGTCAGAGAAAACTGATCCGTCCCCATTGACTTGCATTGTGGGTCATGACGGATCCGTCTTGCTCCGCATACCAGGACGGAATCAAACCGCAGCATGCTGCGGTTTGCTTTCCGGTATGAGAACGGAACGGAATACATTTTGGAGCGCTCCGTTCTGTTCAGTTACGTTTTGTCTACATTGACAATGAATGGGGGAAAAAACTGAAGCATTTTTTTTTTCCGGTATTGAGACCCTATGACGGATCTCAATACCGGAAAATATTAACGCTAGTGTGAAAGTAGCCTTAGAGTAAAAATTTACAGTCAAGAGGTCAAAGCCGAAGTCAGTGCTTGTCCAGACTGGTTAAATTGACCATTGGGTGCCAGTTGCCAGAGCATCCCAGTGGGGCTGGAAACCAGAGGTGGGGAGGTCATTGATGTATTGGGGAGAGTTGCGTAAAGACTCCAAGAATCCACTCAAGTGCAACCCAAGTACGAAACTGCTAGATGGGGTGACTGCTAGAAAGTCCAGAAATTTGGTTGCTCCCATAATCACCACATATCTCCTGTTCTGAGAACCTCCAGAAACATTCACATTCATGTGTATGACTGATATCAGCTACTCTTTTCATAAGGGCCCCATGTATAGCCTGATGACAAAGCTACTTGAAAAACAACGTTACACCTATGAAACATTTCTCATGTAGTTTGTTTGCAGCAGATTCTTTATAAATGCCTCCCTTTAATCAGACTACTGGAAAGTAATGACTACCCCGATGGCAATTCATTACAAGCCAGATCCAGATGTTTCCTATCTAGAACTTGCTAAATGTTTTCTTGAAAAATCTTTCATGCTTCATAGTTTGGACTAGTTTGAAAGAGAGCAGAAGAGAGCAAGTGAGCCGAGGTCAGCTGAGCTGACAGACCGTGTCTGTCATCGAAGGACCAAGGGAAGGCGATGTTCTGCTACTTCGTGGGAGAGAAGAATTAGGCAAAAGGAAGGACAAGCCAAATTCTACGAGTGGATATTATGTTATCAGCACACTTCAGCTTCAATATGAGAGCCTGATATGATACTACTCCGGGGAATATATAGTTGCAGTACCCTGGAGCTGGGTTACTTTGAATTCTGGACATTTGTGGACATTTGCCCCTGTTTCCCCTATGCAAAGTCATCAACTCTTTGCTTTATTTCACTTTAAAGGGTTAACTTGCACTTACTTATACTGTTTAATACTGTGTAACTGCATTTTACATGTATGTTGTAATATATACAGTATCCTGTTCATTTGCACTGTATTTTCAAGACATTGTGGAAGGGGTTAATGAACACTGAGAGACGTTTGGGACTTTCTAGCTAATAATGAGAAGCTGGTAATTATTCACAGTTACCATGTTTTGGAGGGAAAAGCCAGATTTGTTTACCACCAAAACTAGAAAGACTGACCTTTTGGATGTCTGGTTTAGCCCTGTTAGGTCGGAAGACTTGTTTTTGTCTAGAAACCTTGCATTGGGGCCACTTCAAACCCAGCCACTGCATAGTCAGCTCCCGATCTAGCCAATTCTTAAAGGGACTTTTAAAGTAAATAATGTATCATTGATGTATACATTAATAATTCTACAACTTTCTGATAGAATCAGATTTTTTGTGCCTCACCATTTCAGAGGCACTAAGGCTACCTTCACACTAGCGTTTCTATTTTCCAGTATTGAGATCCGTCATAGGGTCTCAATACCGGAAAAAAAGCTTCAGTTTTGTCCCTATACATTGTCAATGGGAACAAAACGTAACTGAACAGAACGGAGCGCTTCAAAATGCATCCCGTTCCGTTCTCATACCGGAGAGAAAACCACAGCATGCTGCTGTTTTCTTTCCATCATGGGATGCGGAGCAAGACCGTCATGACCCACAATGCAAGTCAATGGGGACGGATCTGTTTTCTCTGACACAATCTGACACACTAGAAAAAGGATCCGTCCTCCATTGACTTTCAATGGAGTTCATGACAGATCCTTCTTTGCAATGTTAAAGATAATACAACCGGATCCTTTCACAACAGATGCAGACGGTTGTATTATCAGTAATGGAAGCGATTTTGCTGAGCCCTGCCGGATCCAGCAAAAACGCTAGTGTGAAAGTAGCCTAACCCTGTCCATAGCTCACCCTGCTCTCAGCTGTATCCAGTCCAGACAATGCTCTGTGAGCTGAACATATCAGCAGCTGCAAGTTTGCTACAATATATCAATCTGTTTAGCTCACAGAGCATTGTCTACTCTAAACTAGATACAATTGTATCTATTTTATAGATGATATACAAAGTATATTGGAAAGTTGTAGAACTTCTGATTTACATAATGATTAAAGGAGTCCTCTCACTTCAGCTAATGGAATTTATCATGGAGAGAATGTTACTATAAGGCACTTACTAATGTATTGTTATTGTCCATATTGCCGCCTTTGCTGTCTGGATTAATTTTTCCATCACTTTATACACTGCTCGTTTCCATGGTTACGACCATCATGCAATCCATCAGTGGTGGTCGTGCTTGCACACTATAGGAAAAAGCACCAGCCTATGTGCGCTCCTCCAGTCCTGGCCACCAGAGAGGCCGGCGCTTTTTCCTATAGTGTGCAAGCACGGACACCGCCGATAGATTGCAGCGTTGTCATAACCATGGAAACGAGCAGTGTACAATGTGATGGAAAAATGAGGACAATATGGAGAATCACAATACATTAGTAAGTGCCTTGTATTCACTTTATCTACATGATAAATGCCATTTGCTGAAGTGAGACAAACCCTTTAAGCTTAAAGGAGTCCTCTCACTTCAGCTAATGGAATTTATCATGTAGTCAAAGTTAATCATGTACTGTGAATGTCCACAGTGGCGTAGCTACGGAAGGTGGGGGGTCGGTGGGGGGGGGGGTAGTTTGGGGTGGTTTGGGGCGGTCCACCCCGGGTGCCAGCTCTCAGGGAAGTGCCAGATTCAATGAGCGCTTCCATCAATACAGATGGTAGCACTCATTGCTAGAGCTGGTGGTCCTTTCACTTACAGACCGCTCAGCTCCCCATGCTCCTTCCATCATCCCCGTCGGCTGCTTCACATTCAGCCCTGCAGACACAGACCGCACTGCTGGACTGTGTGGGAGGAGTGTGCAGGTCAGGAATATGCGTGTGCTCCTCCCACACAGTGCTACAACGGCATCTGTGCCCGCAGGGGAGTGCAGAAAGGGATCTGGTCATCAGGAATGGGACAAGGTGAGTAGTTACTGCTTTTTTTTTCTTTATTAACACTGAGGCGGCACAGAGAGGGCATTACTACTGTAAAGGGGCATAACTGTTATGGGGACACAGAGAGGACACATCTACCGTGAAGGGGCACAGAGAGGGCATAACTACTGTGAAGTAGGCACAGAGAGGGCATAACTACTCTAAAGGGGAACAGGGAGAGAATTACTGTGATGGGAACTGAGAGGGCATTACTACTGTAAAGTGACACTGAGAGGGCATAACTACTGTGAATGGGGCCCAATGAAGGGATAACTACTGTGAGGGGGTCACAATGTGGGCATAACTACTTTCAGGGGGAAGAATGTAAGCATAACTACTGTGAGGGGACACAATGAGGGCATATTTACTGTAAAGGGGCACAGAGAAGGCATAATAACTACTTTGAGGGGGTGCAATGAGGGCATAACTACCGCGAGGGGGCACAAAAAGGGATTAACTGCTCTGAAGAGGGCATAACTACTGTAAAGGTAGCACAATGAGGGCATAACTATTGTGAAGGGGCACAATGAAGGTAAAATTAACTGTGAGGGGGAACAGTGTGGACATAACTAATGTGAGGGTGCACAATATGGGCATAACTATCGTGAGGGGGAGCAATGTGGGCATAACTACTGTGAAGGGGCACAATGAAAGGATAACTACTGTGAAGGGATGCATTGAGGGCATAACTATTGTGAAGGGATGCAATGAGGGCATCACTACTGTGAAGGGGCACAATGTGTGGGAAAAGTTTTCTAAAGTATGGAGGGCGGGGGATGCCAGTGAAAGGACCGACCCTGGGTGCCAAACACCTTAGGCACGCCATTGATTGTCCATATTGCTTCCTTTGCTGGCTGGATTCATTTTTCCATCACATTATACACTGCTCATATCGGAGGTTACGACCACCCTGTAATCCAGCAGCGGTGGCCGTGCTTGCACACTATGGGAAAAAGGGCCCGCCTATGCGAGATCCCACGGTCTTGGCCATCTGAGGGCAGCAACTTTTCCTGTAGTGTGCAAGCATGACCACGACTGCTGGATTGAAGGGTGGTCGTGACCCCTGGATAGGAGCAGTGTATAATGTGAGGAAAAAAATGAATCAAACCAGCAATACATTAGAAAGTGCCTTGTATTAACTTCCTGTACATTATACACTCACCTAAAGAATTATTAGGAACACCATACTAATACAGTGTTGGACCCCCTTTTGCCTTCAGAACTGCCTTAATTCTACGTGGCATTGATTCAACAAGGTGCTGATAGCATTCTTTAGAAATGTTGGCCCATATTGATAGGATAGCATCTTGCAGTTGATGGAGATTTGAGGGATGCACATCCAGGGCACGAAGCTCCCGTTCCACCACATCACAAAGATGCTCTATAGGGTTGAGATCTGGTGACTGTGGGGCCATTTTAGTACAGTGACCTCATTGTCATGTTCAAGAAACCATTTTTCCAGTCTTCAACAGTCCAATTTTGGTGAGCTCGTGCAAATTGTAGCCTCTTTTTCCTATTTGTAGTGGAGATGAGTGGTACCCGGTAGAGTCTTCTGCTGTTGTAGCCCATTCGCCTCAAGGTTGTGCGTGTTGTGGCTTCACAAATGCTTTGCTGCAGACCTCGGTTGTAACGAGTGGTTATTTCAGTCAACGTTGCTCTTCTATCAGCTTGAATCAGTCGCCCATTCTCCTCTGACCTCTAGCATCAACAAGGCATTTTCGCCCACAGGACTGCCGCATACTGGAGGTTTTTCCCTTTTCACACCATTCTTTGTAAACCCTAGAAATGGTTGTGCGTGAAAATCCCAGTAACTGAGCAGATTGTGAAATACTTAGACCGGCCCGTCTGGCACCCACAACCATGCCACGCTCAAAATAGCTTAAATCACCTTTCTTTCCCATTCTGACATTCAGTTTGGAGTTCAGGAGATTGTCTTGACCAGGACCACAACCCTACATGCATTGAAGCAACTGCCATGTGATTGGTTGACTAGATAATCGCATTAATGAGAAATAGAACAGGTGTTCCTAATAATTCTTTAGGTGAGTGTATATGCCATCTGCTGAAGTGAAGAAATAAAACCCTTTAAATTTATGTAAAAAGGGTTTTTCCAAGTGTTTAATACTGATGACCTGTCCTCAGGATAGGCCAGCAGTATCTGATCGGGGAGCGACGGAATAGGGGACTCTGGCGCCCCACAACCCCACCGATCATTCTCCTCGCAGCTTACGAAGCACAGCACCATACATTGTAGTGGCGGCTATGCTTGGTATGTTAGCTCAGCTCCATTTACTTGAATGGAGCTTCACATTGGCCAAGTGACGGATGAATGTGACATCACTGGCCTAGGAAGAGGCCGTGTTGCTCACCGAAGCACCGCAGCCTCTTCGAACAGCTGGTTAGCGAGGATGTCCGGTCAGACTCACTTCCCAATACTGATGACGTTACGTATATATAAGTCAGCGGTTGGGGCTTTATATATGGCACCCACGTTACTTTTAACTCTTCAGATGCCGTAGTAAAATGTGACCACAGCATCTGGAGGGATAAAAACCAGGAGTGCACACTCCCGGCCGTGCTCCGGCTCCCCCAACGAGGATTGGGGGAGCCGGATGTAGTGTGCGGCAGCCCTTGTACACTGCTAATGCATTGGAGTCTATTAGAGAAGCAGTATGATGATTGCGTTTTATAATTCCCCTAGGGGAACGATAAAAAAGTGTAAAAACAAAGAAAAGAAAGTTTATAAATATTTTTAAATACATTAAAAAATATTAAAATTTTAATCACCCCCCTCCTTTCCCCAAAATTTAAATAAAAGTACATAAACAATAAAAAAATAAACATATTAGTTATTGCCGTGTGCGAAAAATGCCAGTCCTATTAAAACATAAAACTATTTATCTCATATGGAAAAACTGCAAAATAAAGTCAAAATGGCAGATTCGCCCTTATTTGGTTGCTTTTTTCATAAAAAGTGATCAAAACCTCATGCACACCCCAAAATGGTGTCAATGAAAAGTATGAGCCCTCACACAGCTCACATAAAAATAAAAAAGTTATGGGGTAACCATGATTTTTTTCCAAAGTTTAAAAAAAAAAATTTCAGCTAGTGCTTCGCTATTTCCGGCAGTCCCACAGAAAAGAATGCAGGGTGGCCACACAAGTGCAGCTGCTCTCTGCTCACTTCGGGGGTCTTGGGGTCTCCTTTAAAGAGCAATGGTGCCCTAGGCCACTTTAGAGATCCTTTGACACGTGGCAGGCAAAGTTTTGTAACTTTTTGAAAACTTTTGCCTGACAGTCAAATCTGTAAAATTTGTATACATCAGCTGTAACTTGACTTTCATGTTGGGCAACCTAATTCAAGAAGTAGCCGTGCATCATATACAGTCCCTATGGTTCCACATTTTGGTGCCGTACACACTTTATTTGCCACTGTATGATGCCTCCTAGAGGCAGTGCCACAGAGGCACAGTGTAGCCCCATACCAGGCCCGTATCTATTTAGAATGTCGTTATGCCTACATCTTTTATGCCAAGTAAATGCTGGGCTGGTATCAACACTACTAACCCTTCGACAGCAGCTGCAAATCACCAGTCATGAGAACATAAGGCTAGAGCTACACATTTTGTCGCACCATTGTCGCGCAACAATTTTTATAATCCAAGATGGATTTTTCTGCGACTGTCGTGTCACAGTCGCAGCATGTCGCAGTGTGACACCATAGACTATCATTATAAAAATTGTCGTGCGACATTGGTGCGACATCATTGCAGTGTAGTTGTGCCCTATGTGTCGCAGGACTTATTGTCGCGCGACACATGTCCTCGTGTAGCCCTAGCCTAAACCGCTTAATATTGCGGCTGAACAGGAGTCTTGTTGGTACCTTCGTATTGACCTGTCAATGCCATTAATCCAATGGTCTCCTGTCTTGTGATGGCCCAGCATTTTAGGAGTGAATGGCCAGCCATTGACTGACCATGTAGCACCTTTCAGCAGCATCAACCCTACTAAACCAGGCATACGGCCTGGTAGGGTCCTTCCTGCGCATTAAAATGATACCTGTCTTGTTAAAATCGGTTGTGGCATTCCTGAGATAAAACACTATTTCTCTTTATGCAAATGAAGGTTTCCAAGCACTATGGGGCGGAGTCTAGACTCCCTCATGCTCCTCAGCTTTCCAGTACTGGCCACACCCCTCGTTGCACTGAAGCCCTCATTTGCAGAAAGAATAAAAGTCCTTTATCTCGGGAACACCACAGCTGATTTTCACAAGACAGGTATCATTTTAATTAGCGAGCTCGACTCTGCCAGGCCGTTTGCCTGATTTAATAGAGTTGATCCTCCCAACAAGTGCTCTTTAAGGATAGGCCATTAATAACACAGTCCCGAAGAATCAGACAGGTATAATTTTAATCATCAGGATCAATCCTACCAGGCAGTATGCCTGGTTTCATACAGTTGATCTTCCCAACAAGCGCTCTTTAAGGATAGGCCGTTACTAATATAGTCCCAAAGAATCCCTTTAAGGACGTACAACTAAACAAAATGTCAGTGGTGCCACCTAGTGGACTGATAGACTAAGAAAAATCAGTCCGCCGCTCTGCTGCCGACTCCATCCCAAGGCTACATTTGGAATAATCAGGCATATCAGAAACGTAAAAGGTCATGTCTAATAGAATTACAGGAAACAATCCACAGACTTTAAAGAGCAAAGCATATATGTCTAGGCGGTCAATAAAGAAATATGATTCCTGGGTGGGCTGATTAATTGCACCGGGCGGGGTGATTAAGAGAAGTTTGGGAATATCACAGTGTAAGATCTGTATCTTTACAATGGCTACTAAAACAAAAAAAAGGACCGAGCATGAAAAATCTGGGTAGTATAAAGGATACAAAAAGAAATTAAAAAAAATGAAGGTAAATGAGGTTTAGGTCATAAATCACGGAGCGGTATGTGACCCAATCTCTATTTGCATTTGCAACTTTTCTTGTATGGAATAATAACCCTCGCTTTCCCTTTAAAGATTTTTTTTTTTTGCCTGAAAACTGGAGAGGATTGTAAGGCCATTATCTGAGCTCCTGGTGACAGATGTAGAACAGCCCAAGGAATCGCAGCATTTCTCAACATGTGGATACAAACTAACACAGAACAGTCCTAATGGGCTCGTTTTGTGCTCCCCCCCCCCCCCCCCACCCTCCAACGTGTGGTGGAGGATGCGGGCAGGAGGAAGGGGGACATGGGGGGGGGGGGAGGAGACTTCGCTCTGAACATCAGGTTGAAATAAAACCCTTTGATGGACTTTCGTCGGCCGGCGGCTTGTTCTCCAAAGTTTATTATAGGTAACCACAAATTCCCATCAGGGAACGAGGCCAAGAATGATCATTAAGGGCTGTGCGTTCCAGACAATTAATTAGCCTTTCTATGAAGGATACATCTATTATCATCTACAGGGTTGTCCCGAGGCCAGGGTAACCAAACACGTATGGGAGCCAATTTTATTTTATTGTGCTCAGATAAAGGGAACGGGTGTTTTTTTTTTTTTTGGCTTATTAGGACCCCTGCTCGTATCATTACATCCTATATATTTGTTACGGGGGCAGCTGAGCAATGGTAGCCCCCATGTTTTGCCACCCAGAACAGAGGGGCCAACCGATCTCGTGCCCTTTCCATGACCATTAGGCCAGTTCCCCGTCCCTTGTTTCCTACTAATTTACTCTGCATTGTCCTGCATAGCTTTTCACCACCCAATGGAAAAGGGGATGGGATCAACCAAGATCTGCTCTATAAGGTCATCGTAGCCACCGACAGGGTGTGCCTCTACGGGACTAGGTAATAAATTGTATTTAAAAGGGTTGTGCCAGCATTAAATATTATTATCTAGTTACTTTTGTCATTTACTTTGTGATACAAAAATGCTCCAGTTGTGAGATATTCTCTTTGCTTTATTATAACAGCGCCCCCTGGTGATTAATCTGTATAGGTATGTGCACGTCCACCTTCTGACTTAGTGGTACATGCTCGAGAAACGGACTTTGGAATTCAGAGAAACGGACTTTGGAATTCAGGACTACTTTGGAATTCAGGACTACTTTGGAATTCAGGAGGACAATTGGGAACTCAGAGGAAAACCCAAGGACAAAAACAGGACATGATACAAGCATCCAAAAGGATTCTAATCGAGGACCCTAAGGTCCTTGCGTTGTCCTCTTCCATTAAAGGAACATGAACACACCGTCAGAGCATGACTACTTTTTTTCTTTGTGTCCTTTGTGTGTTCTTCCTTTGTGTCAGGCTCCGCCCATCAAGGCCTGCCCCGAGGATGGCACAGTGTATCAGTTTTGCCCGGAGTGTTCCTTAAAGCTTTTAAAAAATTGTTCTATTTGGTTTGAGAAAGCTGGGTATCTATCAATATGGCTGCCCTTTCAGTTCTTAAAGGGGTTGCTACTCAGCAGTATCCACTAGGAAGACTATAGAAAAGCTGGGTGACAACCCTCGTGCCGGCTGTAATGGCGATCATATTGGTAGTCACCCAACAGTGATTTTGTTTTAAATGTTTTTCCCCTTTTTTATGTTCTGTACGTTGTTTTGCAGTTTAATAAACTCTGTCTAGACAGGCCTCCTCTCCTATGGACGTTTTTTCTCCATTCCTGGGTGACTTTACAATTTGGCAAAAAAAAAAGACGAATGTGGTTTCTGCAGACAATGTGATATGTTATGATGGGCTGGGTCGGGCCCGAGCCGCGTACATGTTACTCAGCGCTGCATATACCAAACGCATTTCACGGCTGAAACCGGATCCGCCAATGTGTCTAAATGAGCTGAAGATATTAATCCAAATTAGAGGTTAAAAAACTGCAACAAGAAAAAACAAACCCTCCTTGTGCTTGCTGGAATAATGTAAGCAATGAGATTACCGGGGGGACTGCGAGCGCAGGAGGAACGCCGCCCTCTATTTATTTGTATCTGTTCTCTAATCATCCATCATTCGGAAAATAATTTGCTCAGATTTCTCATTTACATCTATGGAGGCCTAGAGGGAGTTAGTGCTCGGCGCCTGCAGTATCGATTAAGTTGCAGTCCCCAGTACGGTGGATAAGTTCTACGTCAGAATAACTCAGAACTGACTAGTCCTGTGCTGTTCCCACCTTAAAGGAACCCTATACTGGTATTTACTCTTGCACCACAGACTTAAAGGCTGATAAAGTTGCATACTGCTCTTTGCATACTGCATACTGGTTGGGTTGATCCTGCTGATTAAAATGATACCTGTCTTGTGACAATCGGTTGTGGCGTTCCTGAGAAAAAATACTTTTATTCGTTATACAACTGAGGGCTTCAGTGCACCAAGGGGCGTGGCCTAGCCTCTAGGTGCACCTAGAAGGCCACACCCCTTAGTGCACTGAAGCCCTCAACTGGGTAAAGAATGAAAGTCTTGTTTCTCGGGAACGCCGCAACCGATTTTCACAAGACAGGTATCATTTTAATCAGCAGGATGAACCCTATCGGGAAGTATGCTTGGTTTAAGGTGGTTGACCCTGCTGACAGGTGCTTTTAAGTGCCATCCCTTGGTTTCATATTAAAGGGTTTGACTGGTTTTGGAAACTTAAAAGGGTCTTCAAGGACTTAAGATGGGCCATCAATATCAAATATGGTCTAAGACTGAGCTGCCATACCAGGCACAGATACTACCAAAGGAATGGCGCTGTGGCTGAAGCAACACATATGGCTGTCAGATGATTGGAGGGAATGCCAGGAGTCGTACCCCCCACCAGTCTGATATTGACCTATCCTAAGGTTAGGTCATCAAAGTCCCAGAAAGGTCCTTTAGAATGTTTTGGGCTCAGGGTAGTTCTGGTACCAGAAGGTCATAAAAAGTAGACTGAGCAGATGGGCTAGGCTCATGGAGGCCTAAAAAGATGAACCTATACCTGAAGCTGTTAGTAAATTACATTATACTTTGTTTTTGGTCACATGGCTGAACACATCTTGTAAGAAATACAGGTTTTGGAAATAATATATGCATTATATTTAGAGATGACCGCATTTTTCAAAAATTCGATTCACTGGTTCGCCGAATTTATTTGGAAAAATTTAGTTCGATCCGAATTTATTCGCGGCAAATTACTTTAAAAACGGCTATTTCCTGGCTGCAGAGACCCTTTATGGTGGTGTAAAACACTGTGCTTTGCAGTAACACGTATAGGGAGTCTGCTGTGGTAGTAAAATAATACTGTAAATCCGTCCGTATGACATGCAGATGACAGGCGTCGCTCTTAGAATCACTGCACACTTCACTTATTTGGGCACTTTTACACCGTCATCAGCTGATTCCACATAGATGTCTACAGAACCTGTTCTATTAACCGCTTATACAAGTAGAGCCCCGGACAGAGTGGAGAGGGGGTCAGCAGTAAGTTTGTGTTGACGTCACTGATTATTTTTCCCATCCTCTGATCCGTCAGAACAATAACCAACAAAAAACGGATCCTGTCTGTGGAGCATCCGCTTTCACTCAGCATTTGGTCAATAATCCATCAGTATTGCTAATGCCAAAAAAAACTGTGGATCCAAAACAGAGATGACACGGGAATGGAATATTTGCATTTCTTCTGTGTTTTGTACCCACTCCTGCTTTTGGCTACCAAATCATAAGCCAATTCTGATGGGACCATACAGACCTTACAGCCGCTAAACAGACAGGATCCGTTGTGCGTCTCATTCCTCCTTCCTTCTGACAGATCAGAAGAAGGGTCAAATAAATGATGATGTCAGCCAGGCCAAAAAGGCTAAATAGTGGCCCAGTCATGGAGTGGGGAGGGTGGAAACAGCATGAGAAGTCCACAGAGTCGCCCTATGACATAGTAGTGAAGTGAAAGCAGCATGAGAGGTCCACAGAGTGGCCCAATGACAGAGTCTGGAGGTGGCGGCAGCATCAGGAGGAGGCCACAGAGTGGCAAGGTGACATAGTGGTGAGGTGGGTGGCAATACAAGTACCCGCTGAAGATGATGGGTGAAGATGTGTGGCATCAGATGTGTGGCATCAGGAAGGTGGCAGCATCAGAATAGCAGATGAGGCAGATAGCCAGATGAAACCAGTCTCTTTTGTCAAAGTGTTGGTGTGGCACCTTGGATGATCTAGTCTGATGCATCAGGAATCGGTGGGTGGAAATCCTGGCTGATCCTCACCTGATTCATCTTGACAAAGGTCAGTCTCTCCACATAACTATACATAACATAACTATGGCCCCCGCCGCACTAAACACCCGCTCTGATGCCACACTACTGGCCAGGCAGGACAGCTTTTCCAGGGCAAACTCAGCCAGTTGCGGCCACAAATCCAGTTTGGCTGCCCAGTAGGATCTTCAATGTCGGCTAGCAGGGTTCAGGTTCTGCTCCAGGTTTACCTGCTGCTGGTGAGTAGTTTCTTCACTATGCTGTTGAAGAAAGCTGCTCATCAGCGACTCTAGACTCAGGTTGCTCCTGATGGAGCTGGAACTTCTCCTGCCACCCCACCCCTCCCCAGCAGCCATGGCAGTTGAACGTGAGCGCAGAGGGCCCCCTCAGTCCTGCGAGAGAATGGACGATGGCGCAGATAGGCAGCGGCCAACTGACTATATAGGATCTCTATAGTAAGTCAGTTTGTCCTCCCTCTCAGCAGGTGTAAAAAAGGCCCCCATTTTGGACCGGTAGCAAGGGAGGAGAGCCAGAAGTCATCCCTCTGACGAATGGTGACAATTCGGCTGTCACTACCCAAGCAAGTGAGCATGCATCATGCCATTTGTGCAAGTGGCTCGGAGGGACTTCCTGCCTCCATCTCCACTGCATACTGCCACGGTGTGCCTGGGTCCTCTGCCTCGTCTTCCTCACCGCCCTGTAGCTCCTATGGCTCCTCCTGCTCCTCCTGTCCTGTCAGCTGAGTAGAAAAACCACCCTTTTCGCTAGACATTGCTTTTGCTCCAATGTCCTCCTCCTCCAGTTCAGCCCCCACAGGGCTCATGTGGCCATGAGATCGAGGCGCCATGTTTTCTGTCCCCTGACCAGCCATTGTTATTAGCATCTGTTCCAGGACATGAAGCAGTGCAATGACATTGTTCATCCTGTAGTCCTGGCGACTGACAAATAACGTGGCATCCTCAAAGGGCCTGAGCAAATGGCAGGTGTCACACATGAGCTGCCACTAGCTGACATCGAAGTTACACAGGGGAGTGTAACTGTCCGCTTGGATCATCAAGAAATCGTTTATGGACTTTCTCTGTTTGTACAGTCGGTCCAACATTTGGAGGGTGGAATATCAGCCTATGTTGGGGGATGCCGCTCTGCCGCCTGCAGCTCAAGGAGGGTGTGCTTTGCGGTGTACGAGTGGCTGAAGTGCATGCAAAGTTTCCTGGCCATTTTTAGGATGTCTTGCAGATGGGTGGAAGACTTCAGGAACCGCATGACAACCAGACTGAACACATGCGCAATGCACAGTGCATGGCTCAGCCCTCCTTGGCGCAGCTCCGACACAACGTTCTTCTCGTTTTCGGTCACCATGGTTCCGATTTTCAGTTGTTGCGCAGAAAGCCAGGATTCGATTTCTTGCTTAAGGACATGGAGAAGTTCCTCCACTGTGTAACTCCGTTCGCCCAGGCAAACGAGGTGCAGAACAGCGTGACACCGCCGTGCCCTGCACATGTGGTATGCCAGAGGGGCACTATGAATTGTCCCTGCAGTGGAGGCTGAGGACACTGTGGAGGATGAGGAGGCAGAGGAGGACATTGTCGCTTGACCAACGGCGTGGCAACGTGGGGGCGGTGTCACCTGGCCAAGTTGCTGGTGTGGCTGTGCAGGAACCACATTCACCCAGTGGGCCGTAAAGGACAATTATTGTCCTTGACCGTAGTTACAGCTCTACACGTCGGCGTGCCGTGCACTTTGGCACCGATCACCATCCTGTTCCGGGTTATCGGGTCCCTAGAGACCCGAATAACCCGGAAACGCAGCAAACTGCAGGTCTGCATTGACCTGCTGTTTTCTGCGATCGCCTACACGGGGGAAGGGGGGGGCGGTCGAGCAGTGGTGATCGGAAATACATAGGATGTACAGGTACGCCCTGTGTCCTTAAGTATCGGGACATACGCCCTATGTCCGGAACAGGTTAAGGTCCAGTTCACGAAAAAATTTAGAGTTTGGGAGTCGTCAGTGTAAGGAGAAGAGAAAAGGGTGGCCAAGACACGAAGTTCAAACTGGCCTAACAGTAAAACTGGACATGTGGCCCATAGCAACCAATCAGAGCTCAGCTTTCATTTCTGAAACTGCTCTGGAAACCTAAAAGCTGGGTTGTGATTGGTCGTTATGGACATCAAAGCAAGCCATTGGTTGGGGATGGTTGGTGAGTGTGTGCACTGGCCCTTTAGAAGGCTGGATGGGAGCGTGTGCCCTAAGGGCAGGATAGGCAGGATGATGGAGAGGAGGACAGAGACCAGGGCGCCGGATGGCATGGTGAGTGGCACAAGGTTTGCTCTTGCAGGGGACAGACTGTAGGCATAATGGATAGATATGAGATAGATAGGTACATAGATAATAGATAGATAGTCACAGCAGTGTTCACATGTCAGTAGTGCAGCCTCAGGTTTTCTCAGTCGGTATATTTCGTACACACACATATGACGGTATAATACATCTCCCCGGACTGATCCTGTATTATATGGGTTAAGTCCGTCCAGGAATGTGGGTGTCTTGTCCTCGCCCTCGGCGGGGGGGGGGTGACCTGATTAGTGAGGCCTTATCATCCTCAGGGCCCATTCAGGCGACCATATGAAGGAGCCCGCATCCGTTCCGCAATTTTGGGTGCGAACCGATTCATTTCAATGGGGCTTCAAAAGGTGCAAAGATAGAACACTGCGGACAAGAATATGCATTTTCTATGAAAGCGGCGGCCATGTGCGGATCCGCAAAACACCACGGTGGTCTGAATGAGCCCTCAGGTCCCAGACTCCAGGACTCACGACTGGGCCGGAGGAAAGCTGGGTGACAACCTCCGCCCTGTACAAGAGCACCATGTGGGGTCGGTCACCCACCTATTCTAGAGGTTGGAAGGTCAGAGCTGCCTGGTCATGTGACCATAGACCACCTGGGAATTCCTTAAAGTGACAGGATTCACGTGCAGGGCTCTGGGAAAGCTGGGTGACAACCGATATGGTAAATGTTTGGCTTTCAGAGGAGTAGTCAGAAAACGTTCCTTTTGGTTCGTGTGAACATACCCTTAAAGCAGGTTGTCACCCAGCTTCTGGATTCCAGAACAGATTTTCTGTTTATTTAGAATAACTAGAAAGATATCATGGGATCGTTAGCAGTGGCGACTCTAGGAACAATATATAGGGGGGGCACAAAGATACCACAGTCAAAAATGGGGGGGCACAAACAAAATAAGTATATATCAATAAGATTACAAAATACGAGTGAATTGCGATATGCAGGGATACAGTTATAATAAAGCAATTTACTTACAAAAGAAGCTACTCAGTCGTCTGCTGTGCCGTCCTCTGCTTGCATCCACGTATTCTTTCCCCTTCTTTCTGTCTCTCGTCAGTGCACAGGCGCACTGTTATGGTGGATCTGTGGAAGACACACTGTTATGGGGGCATCTGTGGATGACACATTATGCCTCTCATTAGCCCTCATTATGCCTCTCATATCAGCCCCCATATCAGCCCTTATGCCTCATTAGCTCCCATATCAGCCCTTATGCCTCATTAGCCCCCATATCAGCCCTTATGCCTCATTAGCCCCCATTATGCCTCTTATTAGCCCCATTATGCCTCTTATTAGCCCCCATATGCCTCCAATTAGCCCCCATATGCCTCCTATTAGCCCCCATATGCCTCCTATTAGCCCCCATATGCCTCCAATTAGCCCCCATATGCCTATTAGCCCCCATATGCCCCCATATGCCTCCAATTAGCCCCCATATGCCTCCAATTAGCCCCCATATGCCTCCTATTAGCCCCCATATGCCTCCTATTAGCCCCTATATGCCTCCTATTAGCCCCCATATGCCTCCTATTAGCCCCCATATGCCTCCTATTAGCCCCATATGCCCCCATATGCCTCCAATTAGCCCCGATATGCCTCCAATTAGCCCCCATATGCCTCCTATTAGCCCCCATATGCCTCCTATTAGCCCCCATATGCCTCCTATTAGCCCCCATATGCCTCCTATCAGCCCCCATATGCCTCCTATTACCCCATATGCCTCCTATTAGCCCCATATGCCCCCATTTGCCTCCAATTAGCCCCCATATGCCTGCAATTAGCCCCCATATGCCTCCTATTAGCCCCCATATGCCTCCTATTAGCCCCCATATGCCTCCTATTAGCCCCCATATGCCTCCAATTAGCCCCCATATGCCTATTAGCCCCCATATGCCCCCCATATGCCTCCAATTAGCCCCCATATGCCTCCAATTAGCCCCCATATGCCTCCTATTAGCCCCCATATGCCTCCTATTAGCCCCTATATGCCTCCTATTAGCCCCCATATGCCTCCTATTAGCCCCCATATGCCTCCTATTAGCCCCATATGCCCCCATATGCCTCCAATTAGCCCCGATATGCCTCCAATTAGCCCCCATATGCCTCCTATTAGCCCCCATATGCCTCCTATTAGCCCCCATATGCCTCCTATTAGCCCCCATATGCCTCCTATCAGCCCCCATATGCCTCCTATTACCCCATATGCCTCCTATTAGCCCCATATGCCCCCATTTGCCTCCAATTAGCCCCCATATGCCTCCAATTAGCCCCCATATGCCTCCTATTAGCCCCCATATGCCTCCTATTAGCCCCCATATGCCTCCTATTAGCCCCCATATGCCTCCAATTAGCCCCCATATGCCTATTAGCCCCCATATGCCCCCCATATGCCTCCAATTAGCCCCCATATGCATCCAATTAGCCCCCATATGCCTCCTATTAGCCCCCATATGCCTCCTATTAGCCCCTATATGCCTCCTATTAGCCCCCATATGCCTCCTATTAGCCCCCATATGCCTCCTATTAGCCCCATATGCCCCCATATGCCTCCAATTAGCCCCGATATGCCTCCAATTAGCCCCCATATGCCTCCTATTAGCCCCCATATGCCTCCTATTAGCCCCCATATGCCTCCTATTAGCCCCCATATGCCTCCTATCAGCCCCCATATGCCTCCTATTACCCCATATGCCTCCTATTAGCCCCATATGCCCCCATTTGCCTCCAATTAGCCCCCATATGCCTCCAATTAGCCCCCATATGCCTCCTATCAGCCCCCATATGCCTCCTATTACCCCATATGCCTCCTATTAGCCCCATATGCCCCCATTTGCCTCCAATTAGCCCCCATATGCCTCCAATTAGCCCCCATATGCCTCCTATTAGCCCCCATATGCCTCCTATTAGCCCCCATATGCCCCCATATGCCTCCAATTAGCCCCCATATGCCTCCAATTAGCCCCATATGCCTCCAATTAGCCCCATATGCCCCCATATGCCTCCAATTAGCCCCCATATGCCTCCAATTAGCCCCCATATGCCTCCTATTAGCCCCATAGGCCCCCATATGCCTCCAATTAGCCCCCATATGCCTCCAATTAGCCCCCCATATGCCTCCTATCAGCCCCATATGCCTCCTATTAGCCCCATATGCCTCCTATTAGCCCCAAATATGCCTCCAATTAGCCCCAAATATGCCTCCAATTAGCCCCAAATATGCCTCCAATTAGCCCCCATATATGCCTCCAATTAGCCCCCAAATAGCCCCCATATGCCTCCTATTAGCCCCCAAATGCCCCATATGGCTCCAATTAGCCCTTATATGCCTCCTATTAGCCCCCATAATGCCCCCAGCAGCCACATTTTTTATAAAATAAAAAATAAAAACACTTACCTCTCCTGTTCCTGGACGGACGCCGCCTGCCATTTTCTCCTCAGTCGACTGTGCTCTAAACTGGCGCGCACAGCGTGAGGTCACAGAGCGCCCTCACGCTGTGCGCAGCCCTGCACAGCCGACAGCCGAGGACCAGGAAGTGGTGAGTACAGAGCGTTCACCACTTCCTGGTCCTTCGGTACTAATGAGCGCTTCCATAATGGAAGCGCTCATTAGTATTCACTCTGGGGAATCAGCGGGGGGGGCACCCGGGGGGGCAAGGGACAACATAGGGGGGGCAATTGCCCCCCCTCGCCCCCCTCTAGCGACGCCACTAATCGTTAGGCATTCAGAAGCCTGGAAAAGCTGGGTGACAACTAACATGACCCTTACCATTGCACACACAGGGGTTGTCAGACAGCTTTTCTTCAATTCTGAGAAAAAAGGGAAAATAGGCAATTCCTGGAATATTTATAACTTTAAGTGTCACATATATAGAAATAAATAATAAAAATAAAAAGTGGGCTCGTCCGGGATTTGAACCCGGGACCTCTCGCACCCTAAGCGAGAATCATACCCCTAGACCAACGAGCCGCCTGTCAGATCCTGCCTGAATCTACTTACATGGAGCTGATCACGTGTGCATGTCTTTTCAACTCCCCGCTGTGCTGATTGGTTGAAACTAATCACCTGATATCGTCTTCTTCCTCTAGCTCATTCTTGAGGAGAAGGAATTGTGCAGTATGTGGGACGTAAGTAGCGGGGAGGGGGAGTCAATGCCTCCCCATTACTGACTGTGATACTGGGAGGAGTGTGAGCAGGAAAGCCGACGGGAGAAGAATTGACAGCCAGAAAATAGCGGGAACGTGTGAGGTAGAAAGGGGCGGGGCTTAGTACGAGTCTACTATATAAATACTGCTGGTGGGCATCATTTTTCCTGTCAGATTCGGTCAAGGTGGCGATTTTCCTCAGAGATGTGTAATATTTCTTACCTCAGTGTAAAGCTTAGGCTTTTTCCCCCACACTGCAGCTGAGAAAAGCTCATAAAGGCTGCAGTTTACGGCTACCACACTGCGCTATCCGTCACCTATATAAACACGCTTAACTTGCATTATATGTTTTTACCTTTCATTTTTTCTTTTACACTATAATTTCTTTTAGGTTTTCTGTCACGTTTTGCAGTGTGGGGAAAAAATAAGTAAAAATTATTTGAGCAGGGAACAAATATGGCACTACCAAATAACTAGGATTTTTTTCGCTTTAACACGATACAGTCTGTTTTGAGGAAAATAATCGTTTTTAAGTCGCTGTATTCAAGTGGGGCACATTTATGGAGCTCTCCTGTTTTTGTCCATATAATTAGACAGCCCTGTTTTGCTTGCTTGTCTTTTGGCGAATGTTTATTAAAAGTCGCACAGCCGTTAATAAATTAGATGAAGCGTATTGTTATTAGGGTCCATTCACACGTCTGCGTGTGTGTTTTGCGGATCTGCAAAACACGGACACCGGCAATGTAAGTTCCGCATTTTGCGGACCGCACTTTGCCGGCGCTAATAGAATATGCCTATTCTTGTTCGGAACGGAAAATGCAGACCCTGTGTGGCCCCATAGAAATGAATGGGTCCGCAATTCCGTTCCGCAAAATGCGGAACAGAATTGCGGAGGTGTGAATGGACCCTAAGTCTGGGGTTTGTTTTTCAGTATGACAGGTTCATATTGATGAAAACGGGTCGCATATCTCTCAGAAAGTGCAACTTTTAATGCAAAAAAAAGGTCAAATTTCACCACAGAAAACAGATAAAGAAATGCTCGTCCGCACTGGAGTGGAGTAATAATTTGACTGTTTTTGCGACAAATTCAGGCGCAGGGAAAAAAAAAGCCCACCTACATAAATAGATTGGGGAAAAATCTCAAAAGTTAGGAAACATCTGAATTAGTGTAAAAAAATCAAAATAGTCAAATGAGGCACAAAACCCTCCAAAACAGGCGTAATTTTAGTAGTAAATGCGACAAAAAAAATTGGCAGCATTTTTTAGACTAAAAACAGGTGCAAACACTTCAGTAAATGTGCCCCAATATTTTTTAGTTGTGATAGTGGTTAGGGATGAGCGAATCGACTTCCAAGTGGTACCTTGGAACCGAACCTGAGTTCGGTAAAAGTTTTTTTACAGTAGAAATTCATTTTTGAAATAATTACCCGAAGTCTTGCGAGACTTCGCAAAGTAATAACTTTGGCTCATCGGAGCCAATACATTCTAATACTGTATGGAGCTCCTGCTCTGTACAGTATTCTAACAAAGTTTTATGCGAATCGACTTCGAATGTTTCATCCGAAGTCGATTCGCCTCTTTCACATGGGCGTCATGTTTTTTGCCCGGATAAGATGCTGGTGCGTTGCGCGAAAATGCACGATTTTTCCGCGCGAGTTCAAAACATTGTAATGCGTTTTGCACGCGAGTGAGAAAAATCGGCATGTTTGGTGCCCAAACCCGAACTTCCTCACAGAAGTTCAGGTTTGGGTTAGGTGTTCTGTGGACTGTATTATTTTCCCCTAGTACATGGCTATAAGGGAAAATAATTGCATTCTTAATACAGAATGCATAGTACAATAGGGCTGGAGGGGTTACATTTTTTTTTAACTCGCCTAAATCCACTTGTTCGCGCAGCCTGCATCTCTTCTGTCTTGTTCTGTGAGGAATAGGACCTTTGATGACGTCACTACGTTCATCACATGGTCCGTCACATGATCCATCACCATGGTAAAAGATCATGTGATGGACCATGTGATGAACGTAGTGACGTCATCAAAGGTCCTATTCCTCACAGAACAAGACAGAAGAGATGCAGGCTGCGCGAACAAGTGGATTTAGGCGAGTTAAAAAAAAATGTAACCCCTCCAGCCCTATTGTACTATGCATTCTGTATTAAGAATGCAATTATTTTCCCTTATAACCATGTTAGGCTACTTTCACACTTGCGTTCGGGGCTCCGCTTGTGAGTTCCGTTTGAAGGCTCTCACAAGCGTCCCCGAACGGATCCGCTCAGAATGCATCAGTATGGCACCGTTTGTCCTCCGCTCCGCTCAGCAGGCGGACACCTGAACGCTGCTTGCAGCGTTCGGGTGTCCGCCTGGCTGTGCGGAGGCAAACGGATCCGTCCAGACTTACAATGTAAGTCAATGGGGACGGATCCGTTTGAAGTTTTTTTTTTTTTGTTCATGGTAATGCAAACGGATCCGTTCTGAACGGAGCCACCGTCTGCATTAATATGAGCGGATCCGTTCAGAACGGATCCGATCGAACGCTAGTGTGAAAGTAGCCTTATAAGGGAAAATAATAAAGATCGGGTCCCCATCCTGATCATCTACTAGCAACCGTGCGTGAAAATTGCACCTCATCCGCACTTGCTTGCGATTTTTCACGCAGCCCCATTCACTTCTATGGGGCCAGAGCTGGGTGAAAAACGCAGAATATAGAGCATGCTGCGATTTTCACGCAACACATAAGTGATGCGTGAAAATCACCGCTCATGTGCACAGCCCCATAGAAATGAATGGGTCCGGATTCAGTGCGGGTGCAATGCGTTCACCTCACACATTGCACCCGCGTGGAATACTCACCTGTGTGAAAGGGGCCTAATAGTGGTATGATGGCTTTTTTTTTTTTTTTTTCGTGATGGGTTGAAGTTTTCATTAGTACTATTTTCAGGTATGTATAATTTAAAGGGGTTGTTCACCCCCGGGGATCTTTTGTAGATCGACTCATGCTGACCTGATTCCTGCCTTTAGTTTCTGACTTTTTAGCTTTCTCTGCGTGATGATATGTCCCCAATGCTTCATGTCACTGGGTCACGTGATGCATGGGGGATGAGTCACCACTGCAGCTAGTCATTGGCTACAGTGGCCATGTGACCCGCGTCAAGCAGTATATTGACGCGGAGGAGCCCGAACCCAGCGGCAGGGATTAGGTAAGTATGATTTCCTCCACAGATCTGCCACGCTGGTGGGGTCTTCCTGACAGTCCCCCAAGGGATGAACAACCCCTTTAAATTATATGTACCTTAATTTAGTACTAATAAAATGTTCAAACCATCATACAACTACCTTGACTGCAGATTCAGCCAACGAAAACTGAAAAAAACGCAAAAAAAGCAAACATTTAAATGAGTCCTTAAAGGCATCTGTCAGCAGTTTTGTACCTATGACACTGGCTGACCTGTTACATGTGCGCTTGACAGCTGAAGGCATCTGTGTTAGTCCCATGTTCATATGTGCCCTCATTGCGGAGAAATATGATGTTTTAGTATATGCAAATGAGCCTCTAGGAGCAACGGGGGCGTTGCCATTACACCTAGAGGCTCAGCTCTCTCTTCAACTGCTGCGTCCTATGCACTTTGATTGACAGGGACAGGCAATGAAATATCATCAGACCTGGCCCTGTCAATCAAAGTGCAGAGGGCACGGCAGTTGCAGAGAGAGCAGAGCCTCTAGGTGTAATGGCAACGCCCCCGTTGCTCCTAGAGGCTCATTTGCATATATTAAAACATAATTTTTCTCAGCAATGCGGGCACATATGAACATGGGACCAACATGAATGTTTTCAGCTGCCAAGTGCACATGTAACAGGTCAGCCAGTGTCATAGGTGTAAATCTGCTGACAGATGCCCTTTAAGGATTTGTTTTTATGTTTTACGTTTCTGCCTTTTTTTTGTTCTTTTTATTTTAGTTTTTGTCTACCATGTTTGCTTTATTCTACAGGTTGTTACAACTGCAGTGGTACGAAGTATGAATATTTAGAGGGGTTTTCTGCAGTATAAATGTCCTATTTTTATTTATTTTCCTCACTTGTATAGCGCTACTATATTCCGCAGCGCTTTACAGGCCTTAGCATCAAGCTGTCCCATGGGACAAACTCCGTGCAGATGTTGTCCTTGGCTGGATTTGAACCTAGGACCCCAGTGCTGCAAGGCACCATCCTTCATGAAAATATCTCATCTGTGGGGGTCTGCCACAGTCTACCAAGCACAGCGCCATACATTGTGTGATGGTTATGCTTGGTATTGCGGGCAACGCCCATTCACTTGAGCTGCGCCGCCCGTGGCCATATCACAGTGAGCTGCGCCGTGGCCAGATCACCAATGAACATGTCGTCACTGGCCTAGAAAGAGACCGCGGCGTCTACCAACATTGTCCTTTTAAACCGCTAATTGTGGGAGTGCTGGTATTTGGACCCCCACCAATCAGATATTGCTGACCTATCCTTAGGACAGGCAATCGGTACTGAGCTTTTGGAAAACCCCTTTTAAAAAATATTGAACTTTTTATGAATTTTTTAGGGAGGGGACTTTTTTGTAATCAAACTTAAATAGGCTTTTTTTTATTTTTTTATTAATTGATTCAATTCAAATTTTGTCCCAAAAAAACCTCAGATAAAATACCTGTCCTGGAAAGAAGCTTACTATTCAGAATTGTATTCTTATTTTATTTTTATTTTGGGGGGGAGCGTATAAATACACCATGGTGGGGATTTTTTCCTTTGGAGCACTCTATGGGAAAATCTTTCAAAAAACAGCAAACAAGAGCAAAAAATAAATAAAAAAAGTCAAGGGACGAAAAAGGCCAGGACAGTTTTCCCAAATCCAAATATCAAGATTGAATCTGAAAAGTGTTTCATTTTTCCAATGCTGGGATAGTTGCATCCAAATTTTTTTTTTTCCAAAACTGGGATCCAGGCCTGCACCTGAGCATTAGGAGGGCGCCTGATGGAAAAAATAGTGCTGCACGCAGCCAGTTATAAGGCGGTGGGGTTAGTCTGGCACGGTTGGCATCTGTCCGGCAAATTGTTGTGGCTTCCATTTGTAACTAAAGCTACAAGGCAGATGGGAACTGAGCCTTATAGCGCCCCCTCTTCTGACATTATAAGAAGATATACTGCAGGAATTAAAAATGAATACATTCTGGGAGAAAATGTGCAGCTTCCCATCTAATGTCTTGTGCAGATGTCACTGACGCTCGCTGGCATGCCTGTGCTTTGAGGAATATTTTCCTGGATCGGACTATCCCTGCTTTGTCATGGTGAAGTATGCAAAGTATCTTGTGCGATCCCCGGGGGATTGACTGCGAGATATACAAGCGCAGCTATGGTGACCGCAGTCTCTGGTGTGTGACTACAGCGTTCTCACTGCTAATCTACAATCCCCAAAGCTGATGAATTGAAGGATAACTCCACTCTTAATCAAAACTCCTACCACGGTACAGTTAAAATTTAAGCAAAAATGAAGTCACTTTGTAAATGATTTTCTTATCTTGTACTGATCCTGAGACATACACACCTTAACAATGAAATTGCAGCACCAAGAAGGTTCTGCAAATCGAGGAAGTGGCGGGTGTCCATAAGATCTGCAGATAATGACATTTTCAAGCACCTAGCTCCAGTCGGTGGCGTGTGGGAGGGGCATAAAAGCCAGATTGAAAGAAAAGTTTATTAGCCACATGAAACCTCAAAAATCAGATCACATTGTGTGTGATGATTGTGCCATGCCTCCTATTCATCGATGTGCCAGTTATCACCACTTTTTAACTGGCTGACCTGTTGCATGTGACTTGGGGCTCATGCACACAAACTTATTTTTTGTCCGTTCTGTGTTTTTTTTGCGCCCCGTATGCGGAACCATTCATTTCAATGTGGCCGCAAAAAAAATGTGCATTCCGTATCAGTCAGTTTTCACAAACTGAGAAGGACAGAATCCTTGAGCTGACAGACCTTGGTTTATTGCTCCGGCAGATCGCTATGTGCCTAGGCTGAGACGTCAGCACTGTTCAGCTTTGCATGTCCCAGTGATTGGAAGAAGCCACGACGAACTGGAATGACAGCAAGAGGTGCACAAAGGAGAACCTCAGCACGGACGGATCGTCTGATATATATATATATACTGGATACAAGGGTAGCAAACCCTCAACTGTGAGAAGAATTAGTCCTGTATATGATTTAATACTCCCTTCCGAGGAAGTGTTACACAGCTGCCACACGCCTGCAACATCCAGGATTGCAAATAATAATGATGCCGCAGGCAGAACGATCGGGACCCTCCCTCTCTCTATCTCTCTCTCCTGATTGCTTCCCCCAGCAACTCATTTGAGGGTTGCCAATCAGTATTCCTGGCATCCAGGGGTGTTAGTAATTTGGATGATGCTGCAGGCACAATACACTGCAGTACTAAAGTTACTGAAGCAATCGCATAGTAAAGTCTCCTAGTGGAACTGAAAAAAAAAAGTTTAATACATTTTCTAAAATATAGATTTTTTTAAAAATAGACCTTTTGCCAATTTATCATATACAAAACATAAACAAAAAACATAATTGCTAAGACAGCATCTGTAAAACTCCGAGCTATTGTAATACCACATTATTTATTCCACACGGTGAACACTGTAAAAAAGGTTTCAGAATAGCTTTTTTTGTCACCTTGTCTCTCAAAATAATGGAATTAAAAGCAATTCAAATCTATGTACATTGTACCCCAGTATGGTACCAACTAAAACTGCAGCTCTCCCCACAAAAACAAGCCCTAACAGCGCCATCAACGGAAAATTAAGTTTTGTTTGTCAGAATGTGGCAACCCCTCTTTTTTTCTAATACTGAAACATAAAAAAATATATATACACCGTATTTTTCGCCATATAAGACGCACCGGCCCATAAGACACACCTAGGTTTTTGGGGAGGAAAATAAGAAAAAAAATATTTTTAACCAAAAGGTGTGCTTTTGGTGGGTTTGGAACTAATGGTGGTCTGTGGATGGCACTATTACTGGGGATCTGTGGATGACGGACACTGTTATGGGGGGATCTGTGGATGACGGACACTGTTATGGGGGGGATCTGTGGATGACGGACACTGTTATGGGGGGATCTGTGGATGACGGACACTGTTATGGGGAGATCTGTGGATGACGGACACTGTTATGGGGGCATCTGTGGATGACGGAAACTGTTATGGGGGATCTGTGGATGACGGACACTGTTATGGGGGATCTGTGGATGACGGACACTGTTATGGGGGATCTGTGGATGACGGACACTGTTATGGGGGGATCTGTGGATGACGGACACTGTTACAGGGGGGATCTGTGGATGACGGACACTGTTATGGGGGGATCTGTGGATGACGGACACTGTTACGGGGGATCTGTGGATGACGGACACTGTTACAGGGGGATCTGTGGATGACGGACACTGTTACAGGGGGGATCTGTGGATGACGGACACTGTTACGGGGGGATCTGTGGATGACGGACACTGTTATGGGGGATCTGTGGATGACGGACACTGTTATGGGGGGATCTGTGGATGACGGACACTGTTATGGGGGGATCTGTGGATGACGGACACTGTTACAGGGGGGGATCTGTGGCTGGCACTGTTACAGGGGGGATCTGTGGCTGGCACTGTTACAGGGGGGATCTGTGGATGGCACTGTTATATATGTGCCATCCACAGACCCCCACCCCATTACAGTGCCATCCACAGATCCCCCCAGCCCATAACAGTGCCATCCACAGACCCCCACCCCTTAACTGTGCCATCCATGGATGTTATCCACAGATCCACCCCCCCCCCCCCCGCTGCTGCAGTGCTGCACAAATATAAAATGTCTTATTCAATTAAAAGTGATTACACATGCCCCCTCACTCCTATTAGTACCGTACATCCTAACAGCTTCAGTAGAATGCCGGCAGGCAGGCCGGACGGACGGCCGGCGCGTCACTCACTGACGTCACTTGCCTGCGCCGCCTGCTTCATTCATAAAGTAGGCGGCGCAGGCACGTTACATCAGGGAGTTACGCTGCCGCCCGCCTGGCCTGCCTGCCGGCATTCTACTGAAGCTGTTAGGATGTACGGTACTAATAGGAGTGAGGGGGCATGTGTAATCACTTTTAATTGAATAAGACATTTTATATTTGTGCAGCACTGGGGCGCCCAGCCGCAATTGCCGGCCCCCAGCTCCTCCTCCCATTCCCTCCCCCGCTCGCTCGTACATCGCAGACTGCGATGTTAAACGGCCAGCATTCGCCCCATAAGACGCAGGGGCATTTTACCCCCATTTTTGGGGGGAAAAAGTGCGTCTTATGGGGCGAAAAATACGGTAGATTTCATATCTCCATAGTCATAATAACCTGGAAAAATAAAGTCTTTTTTGGACTATAAGACTCACTTTTTTACCATCAGCGAGGGGGGTATGGGGGTAATGGCAGTGCGTTTTATAGTGCAAATGCTAATGACCTCTTTGATTATGGAAGTGGTGATCGGTATGCAGGAGGCTCAGTGAGTGTAGCCCTGTGATTGCTGTGCTGACTGCTCCCTGGTCTTTTGGGTGCCGCACTGCTCATGTGACCCTGTACAACATCAGGATGTAGTGCATGTAGGGACGCACTATGACCTGGCACTGTGCGACACCAGGTCACAATGAAACATTAGGCCAGTAGAAGACCAGGCAGTGGTGAGTGTCAGCGTAATCCGGAGCAGGAGATGTGCAAGTACGTTTTATTTTTTATGGAACTTGGGGGTCAGATCTGAGGTCTAAGAAGGAATAGGGGTTTGCTACAGAGATCTGATGGAGCTTTGGGAGCCTGCTCTGAGGACTGATGGAGCTTGAGGGTCTGATCCGAGGTCTGACAGAGCTTAGGGGTTTGATCTGAGATCTGAGGAGGAATGGGGGTCTGATCTGAGGTCTGATGAAAAATATTTTCTTCTTGTTTATATCCTAGGTGCGTCTTATAGTCCAAAAAAAATTGGCAATGTGTCATTTTGACAGCACCTCCAATGCCGTTAAGAAATAGAACTCATCCCGAAAAAGCTTGACTGTTTTTGAAAGACCAATGGAAGTGAATGGAGAAAGCTGCACATATGCCACTTGCTCTCCATTCACTGCTGGGCCTCAGTCTTGAGATAGGAGTGAGTCCCAGAGGTGGGACCTGCACCTTTCAGAAATGTAACCTGCTTTAGTTACATATTCAGTTACTTATTTATTCCCAGAGAATTCTTGTACAGTCACTCAGAATTGAGAAAGCTCGTTGGAAGAACGAGTGAAACGTTTTCAAGAAATCTACAGTACGTCCAGTTGCCTTGACCTATTCTTTACAGATATACCATGACCTGGATAAATGAGAACCTTCACAGACGTAACCTTCTTTACTTCTGCTATACCGAAACTTCTTGGGAAAAGAACAGCATATACTGTGTAGTCGACATTTTTTTATTTTTTTTAATAATAAGAGGACGAAGTATGCTACTGTCTGCTCCCCCTCTATTCCGGTGCTGCCCGTATTTGATTCTTCCACCTCTGCGATCTCTGCAGACAGTCACTGGACTTATTAGTCACATGAGATAATCGCTTTAAAACAAAGTTTTACTTTTGAGCTTGGAAGAACCAAAAAAAACAACTGCAAAATACCGGAAGTCTATGCACAGTTTGTTTTGTCCTTCATGTAAAGGAAGCAATCATTTTCCTTCTCACCTGTGATTTCCTGCTCATTTAATGTCACATCTGGTACTTGTTTAGCGGCCTCTGTACCTGGACGGCAATATTCCTGAATAATCCTAATAGGGACGAGGGTGAGCGGCGATGATTTATGTACCGCCATCCATACGAGCCATTTATCAATGTTTCCTGACTGTAGATCACATGCAGTGACAGGCGGCGGTGCCCGCTACACAAATAAAGAATGCTGATTTGTAGCAAATCCTTCGACCCACACGTGAGAGATTGATG
This sequence comes from Bufo gargarizans, assembly GCF_014858855.1. Classification (NCBI taxonomy): domain Eukaryota; kingdom Metazoa; phylum Chordata; class Amphibia; order Anura; family Bufonidae; genus Bufo; species Bufo gargarizans. The sequence goes on along the minus strand of NC_058082.1, from coordinate 41,424,381 downwards.
AGTGAATAAATAAACTTGAAGTGTACGGAGCAAAGCGTTACCATCGTGGAATTTCTGCTAATATCAAAGTGTTGTGTCTAAATAAGGAGCCTTTCCCTTTAAGATTGTGAAAGCCTGGTAAATATAAGCCCCTGAAAACATTGGCAAATTAAAAAAAAAAATTCTCTGCTTAGCTATTTATTAGTTGCTAGTCAGTTTTTGGGGGAAAATAAAGCACTGTTGTGGAAAAGTTGAGTGACGCTCCATGTGGCAACCATTAAAACATCCTCAATAGATCTCTTATACCCATTGTCGTAATAGGAAACAGTGAAGCCAAAAACTCCACCCGCAGCCTAAATGACGGTTCACAACTGGACAGCGATCCCTTCCTGACTAGGTGCAGGGGCCTACAGAGAGTAAAACGCGTAATGACAGCCAGGCACCTAGAATGTCAGATAAGAATAACGAACCAGGAGAAAATAAATGGACGGACTGGGTCAAAACCAGGACAGTATAACAGAGCCAATTCAGAAGACAAATCTTGGATAGGGAAGACTGATATGCACCACGTCTTGTTGACTGTGATTTGCCGCACCCACGGCCTCGGTGTCATTAATTTGTGACTTGCCTACACCCACACCGTGTCAGGACATTTTAGGCTTGCATTTATATGGCCACAGAATCACAGCGGCAATCCCTGTACATGAATGTCATACATGTGTGAGGTCAAGGCTGGTTAAGATTAAGAAGTACAGGTAACAAGCACATATCACAGCAGGCAGCAGACAAATAACAAAGCGGGAACAGTTCAGGTCTAAATAGAATCCAAATGGAGTCAGGGACCACAAAGGAGCTTATTGATCAGGCATGGTTTAGGTGAAGAAGTAAACAGGGACACGGGCAGGACAGATGGGAGCACCATCTCAGGGTCATTACAGTGAATGGTTTGGACAACATAAAACACCAGGAGCCTTTTCTCTCCACTTCAGCCTAATCATATGTGATTGCACACAACAAGACTGACCATTCGGTTATACAGACCAGAGGGAGCCTACAGCTCATCATGCAGATGCTGCTCCACTAGATGGAGGTTTGTATGGTTGGAGATTGAATGTTGATTCCCGATTAATTGGCCTGTGTAAATGTACTGCCGATCACCTAACACCTAATCTGATTGTTTATGCAGCACAAAATATTGTTTGCATAAATAGTAAAATGCAGGCAACAGACAAACTGTATGGGGACAAACGATCATAGTAACTATCATTCATCCCCATACAGCAGCGATGAAATGCAGCTACTGAGCAGGCAGTGATCGAGAATGACATTCCCTGCTCTACCATGTAAAAGGGCCATTATTTACAGTAAAAGACAAGGAGACAGTACTATTTGTGCTCTCATGTTTTACAGTGAAAGGCAGGGGTCAGTACTATCTATGCCCACATCTTTTACAGGAGAGAAAACTGAGGGAGTTCTACTATCTGTACCTACATTGTTTACAGGGCAGTACTATCTCTGCTGGCATCTTTTACTGGGAGTAACAGGGAGGCAGTAATATCTGTGCTTACATCATTCATAGGGTGTTGGTACTAACTGTGCCAACATCTTTTCCATTTATAGGGAGGCAGTACTATCTCTACGTACATGATTTACAGGGAGAGACAGGGAGGTAGTACTATCTGTACCTACATAATTTATAGAGAGAGACAGGGAGGCAGTACTATCTGTACCTACATCATTTACAGGGAGAGACAGGGAGGTAGTACTATCTGTACCTACATCATTTATAGAGAGAGACAGGGAGGCAGTACTATTTGTACTTACATCATTTATAGAGAGAGAGACAGGGAGGCAGTACTATCTGTACCTACATCATTTATAGAGAGAGACAGGGAGGCAGTACTATCTGTACCTACATCATTTATAGAGAGAGACAGGGAGGCAGAACTATTTGTACCTACATCATTTTTAGACAGAGACAGGGAGGCAGTACTATCTGTACCTACATCATTTATAGACAGAGACAGGGAAGCAGTACTATCTGTACCTACATCATTTATAGAGAGAGACAGGGCGGCAGTACTATCTGTACCTACATCATTTATAGAGAGAGAGACAGGCAGGCAGTACTATCTGTACCTACATCATTTATAGAGAGAGACAGGGTGGCAGTACTATCTGTACCTACATCATTTATAGAGAGAGACAGCGAGGCAGTACTATCTGTACCTACATCATTTATAGAGAAAGACGGAGGCAGTACTATCTGTGTCCACATCTTTTCTGGGAACAACAATGAGAAAGTAATATCTGTGCTTACATCATTCATAGGGAGGCAGCAACTATCTGTGCCCAAATATTATACAGAGAGGCAGTAATATCTGTGCTTACATCATTTATAGGGAAACCGTACTATCCGCGACTAAATAATGTATACATACAAAACAGCTATCCTCTTATTGACACGTCCTATTGCTTTGCAGCAGGGTTCAGACTTTGTAAAAGCGACATTTACAAAATCCATGTGGAAGGAGTAGAGTGAAATTTAGAGACAATTGTTACAGAGTCGTTCTTTAAGTGCTATAGACACCCTAATTTGTGTCTCTTTCAAGCAGCATTTGACTTTAATGTCTCTTTTTTTTTTCCTGTATGAGCCCTGGATACTTATCTTGTGGCTGGGAATGTGGAGATCTGCAGCATCTGGGCCACCCACCATTGTACTGTATATATCAGGGCTCATACATTTATTGTTACTTTATGATTAATGTAGCTTCTTATTTCTAGGAAGATATTTGAATTGTAGTCACTCACACGCAAATTTCATAATGTTATTGGTTTTAATAAGAAACCTTTTGATTGCGCTGTTGAAAATATTTAGACATTTGCAGAGTGCGACTTTTACCGTTTTTGATGCATCTCCTCTTTCATTATTGTGAATGGCTCAGTTCCAGCAAACATGAAGGCGATTTCCAGCTTGTAAAAAGGATGGATCGGCATGAACCCCAAAGGATGAAGAAACCAAGAAACGAATAGAATCGAGTAAGAGGTTATAGAGAGTGGACTGTGTCAGGCATATTTACATTTTCTGTTACACGAGGTTAGGAATTGTTGAAAGGCTGTAAATGTGTGATCTGTGATATCATAGCCTGATGCTGACCCGCTGTCTGGTATCAGAGCTGCAAAGATTTATAAGAACATTAACATTTTATTCTGCACACAATATAAATACAGTAATAATGCAAATTAAACTAATGTCCTTAATGTACATTTTATGGTTCCAAATTTTTTTTTCTCTCAGGGACAGAAATATAACAGCAATGAAATTGCCCCCATATGCTGTACAACACAAGTGCTATTATACTGCCTCCTAAAGTATGTGCAAGAAAATAACTATTATAATACTGCCTGCTATGTACAAGAATATAACTACTATAATACTGCTCCTATGTACAGAAATATAACTACTATAATACTCCCTCCTATGTACAGGAATATAAATACTATAATACTGCCTGCTATGTACAAGAATATAAATACTATAATACTGCTCCTATGTACAAGAATATAACTACTATAATACTGCTCCTTTGTACAAGAATATAACTACTATAATACTGCTCCTTTGTACAAGAATATAACTACTATAATACTGCTCTCTATGTACAAGAATATAACTACTATAATACTGCTCCTATGTACAAGAATATAACTACTATAATACTGCTCCTATGTACAGAAATATAACTACTATAATACTCCCTCCTATGTACAGGAATATAAATACTATAATACTGCCTGCTATGTACAAGAATATAAATACTATAATACTGCTCCTATGTACAAGAATATAACTACTATAATATTGCCTCTATATACAAAAATATAACTACTATAATACTGCTCCTGTGTACAAGAATATAACTACTATAATACTGCTCCTGTGTAAAATATAAATACTATAATACTGCTCCTATGTACAAAATTATAACTACTATAATACTACCTCCTATGTACAAGAATATAACTGCTATAATACTGCCTCCTATGTACAAGAATATAACTACTATAATACTGCCTGCTATGTACAAGAATATAACTACTATAATACTGCTCCTATGTACAGAATATAACTAAATAATGCTCCTATGTCAAGAAATAAACTACTATAATACTGCTCTATGTACAGAAATATAACTACTATAATACTCCCTCCTAGTACATGAATATAAATACTATATACTGACTGCTATGTACAAGAATATAAATATATAATAATGTCCTATGTACAAGGAATATAATAATTAATTGGCCTATCTACAAAAAATAATACTATAATACTGCTCCTGTGTACAAGAATATATACTATATACTGCTCCCTGTGTAAAATAAATTACTTATAATACTGCTCCTATGTACCAAATTATAATAATATAATACTACCTACTATGTTACAGAATATAAATGCTATAATACTGCTCTAGTAAAAGAAATTAAACTACTATAATTACTGCCTGCTATGTCCAAGAATATAACTACTATATACTGCTCCTATGTACAGGAATATAAACTACTATAATACTGCTCACTATGTACAAGGAATATAACTACCTATATACTGCTCCTATGTATAAGAATATAATACTATATACTGCTCCTATGTTACAAGAATAACTACTATAATACGCCTCCTAGTACAAGAATATAATACTATAATACTGCTCCTATAATACTGCTCCTATGTACAAGAATATAACTACTATAATACTGCTCCTAGTGTAAAGAATATAACTACTATAATACTGCCTCCTATGTACAAGAATATAACCTACTATAATACTGCTCCTATGTACAAGAATATAACTACTATAATACTGCCTCCTATGTACAAGAATATAACTACTATAATACTGCTCCTATGTACAAGAATATAACTACTATAATACTGCCTCCTATGTCAAGAATATACTACTATCTATGTACAAGAATATACTACTATAATACTGCTCCTATGTACAAGAATATAACTACTATAATACTGCCTCCTATGTACAAGAATATAACTACTATAATACTGCCTCCTATGTACAATAATATAAACTACTATAATACTGCTCCTATGTACAATAATATAACTACTATATAATACTGCTCCTATGTACAAGAATATAAATACTATAATACCTGGCCTCTATGTACAAGAATATAACTACTATAATACTGCACTCATATGGTAAAAGAATATAACTACTATAATACTGCTCCTATGTAGTAGAATTAACTACTATAATCTGCTCCTAATGTACAGAATATAACTACTATAATACTGCTCCTATGTACCAGAATATAACTACTATAATACTGCCTCCTATGTACAAGAATATAACTACTATAATACTGCCTCCTATGTACAAGAATATAAATACTATAATACTGCCTCCTATGTACAAGAATATAACTACTATAATACTGCTCCTATGTACAAGAATATAACTACTATAATACTGCTCCTATGTACAAGAATATAACTACTATAATACTGCTCCTATGTAAAATATAACTACTATAATACTGCCTCCTATGTACAAGAATATAACTACTATAATACTGCCTCCTATGTACAAGAATATAACTACTATAATACTGCCTCCTATGTACAAGAATATAACTACTATAATACTGCTCCTATGTACAAGAATATAACTACTATAATACTGCTCCTAGTGTACAGAATATAATACTATAATACTGCCTCCTATGTACAAGAATATAACTACTATAATACTGCCTCCCTATGTACAAGAATATAACTACTATAATACTGCCCCTATGTACAAGAATATAACTACTATAATACTGCCTCCTATGTACCAAGAATATAACTACTATAATACTGCCTCCTATGTACAAGAATATAACTACTATAATACTGCTCCTATGTACAAGAATATAACTACTATAATACTGCTCCTATGTACAAGAATATAACTACTATAATACTGCCTCCTATGTACAAGAATATAACTACTATAATACTGCTCCTATGTACAAGAATATAACTACCTATAATACTGCTCCTATGTACAAGAATATAACTACTATAATACTGCTCCTATGTACAAGAATATAACTACTATAATACTGCTCCTATGTACAAGAATATAACTACTATAATACTGCTCCTATGTACAAGAATATAACTACTATAATACTGCTCCTATGTACAAGAATATAACTACTATAATACTGCTCCTATGTACAAGAATATAACTACTATAATACTACTCCTATGTACAAGAATATAACTACTATAATACTGCTCCTATGTACAAGAATATAACTACTATAATACTGCTCCTATGTACAAGAATATAACTACTATAATACTGCTCCTATGTACAAGAATATAACTACTTAATACTGCCTCCTATGTACAAGAATATAACTACTATAATACTGCTTCTATGTACATGAATATAACTACTATAATACTGCCTCCTATGTACAGGAATATAACTACTATAATACTGCCTCCTATGTACAAGAATATAACTACTATAATACTGCTTCTATGTACATGAATATAACTACTATAATACTGCCTCCTATGTACAGGAATATAACTACTATAATACTGCCTCCTAGCTGTGAGGACGTGTGTGAGTAGCTCTCCTGAGCCTGTGGATGTCTGTCCAGAGCCCAGGGTGTGGCCAGCCCGGGCGGGGAACTTCCCTCAGCAAGGCCCAGGCTTCCAGGCCTACACTGGGAGAAAACTCCCAAACCATTTCTAAAGTGGATACTAATCCCAAAGTTTCCAGTCAGCAGCAGAATGAAGGAAATATTGTTGTTCTGAAGAAAGAAGAAGAGAGGAAAGTGAGTGCAGTGAAGATGCAAGCGGATCCCAAGTCCAGCCAGCAAGGTGCAGAGGTGATGAGCACAGGCCGTGCAGCAGGTGAGCAGCTCCCCTCTCCTGCACACAGACAGAGACGGACATCACTGGAGAAACAAACATTGCAAGAAAACCTGAAACAGCAAGTTGTGGCTTCCAGCATGGCCTGTCAGGGCCGCACCAGATCTGCAGGAATGCCATGTCTACAAACACTGCAAAGTGTGAACAGGCCTCAGCAGATGCAACCGCAAGTACTAGCAGTAAAGCTGGGAAGGCAAAGCTGCAGGAGACCGGTGAATCCAAACAGCCTGGACCCCTGCCCCGACCAGGACAGCAGGTGAAGGAGACCACGAGAGCACCTGAGCTGCAGATGGCGGAGGAGATCCCGGCACTGGTAAGGAGAATGGGGGAGTTAAGGCACCACAAACAACTGCTACAGATGCAGATAGACTGTGTATATAACCTGAAAACTGCACACCCCGATAGTAACACCTTATACGATACCAAGCTGCACTCACTGAGCATAGAGCTGGCACAGGTGGTGAAGGAGATGGACTGTGTCCTGGAGAGGATGGGGCCCCTGGCCGAGTCCTACGGGAACCAGGAACGCTTCTCACAGCAGAGACAGAACAGTGACTCTGGATCCCGCTCCTCTAGAGCACAATCAGGGTCCGTGTCCCCAGATGAGCCCCGGCGAGTGACACAACCAATACTGAAGCCTGCAAGTTTCTCTTTCCAGAAGGGAGGTGGGCAAGTGCAGCAGCAAGAACCTTCAGCTGTCCCTGAGCAACATCCTGGATATGTGGCACCACAAGTCCCAGCAGAGCCAGCCCAACAGCAGGACAGTGGACATGTATCCATGGGTCAGGGTGATGCGGTGACGCAGGAGAGCTCTGTTACTGGGGCACAGACCGGGGACATTGATATTGTACCTGAGGGGTTGGGGGCTGGGGATACTGTACAGTCTGTGTGGGATATAGAGGTGGATGGTGGTCAGGAGGGTGTACGGAATGATGTCTGTAATTTCCCCCCCTTAACACAACCCACGTCGGATGAGACTGTCCCTTCTAGTGCAGACGCGCGGCCCAATACTCAAGGTAGTGAGCCCCGTCAGGATCCTCCCAGAAATGCCTGGAGCCGCGGCGCTCCATCCTTCACCTCCAGTGCAGGCTATACAGGCCAGGCGTTTAAGAGGAGGAACGTGGTAAGGTTTAAGCACCGAGGCACCAAAGAAGACCTCCCCGATAGGAGGTTTGTGGTGAGGGAACTCCTGTGCCACCAGATGGGGTTTGCTCCAGAGGAAATCCTGGCGGTGATAAATCTACCAGACAGGCAGGGCTATGATGTCAGCTTTAAGCTTATGTCTAGTCTGGATAGGTTCTGGGCAAACTTTGCCAGGGTTAGAGACACCGAGGGCTGGAATAAGTTCATTTTCATTCCCATTTCCAAGCCAGACACTGTTATTGTGAATGTTATTTTCTGGAATGAATCTGTTCCTCCCCAGGACATTGTGGTGTGGCTCCGGAGGCACTGTGACCTCGTGTCTGATCTCACTAAGAACAGGGACGATGATGGTGTCTGGACTGGAGGGTGGAAGGTGCTGGTGAAGCTGCGCCAGCACAATAACATCACCTTACATCTCCCTAACTCCTTCTTTATCGGTAGAGAGAAGGGCGTCTGTTTTTATCCTGGGCAACCTAGAAAGTGCTTCAAGTGTGGCAAAGTCGGTCATGTGGCAAATGTGTGCACAGTGGTCAAGTGCAACCTGTGGGGTTGAGCTCGGCCATCTGAGTGCCAAGTGTAAGAACGTTAGGTGCAATCTCTGTGGACAGATTGGCCACTCACATAGGGATTGCCCAGATGCCTGGCATAACGTATGCAGGGAGCTTCCAGATGAGGAGTTAGCAGAGGCCGCAGACGCTATAGAGGAGGAGGCTTTGATGTCAGGGACCATACTGACGAGGCACGAGGTACAACAGGGGTCAGGTGAGACAACACCCGAACCTCAGCCTTCAGAGAACACACAGGGCACCATGGAGGTGGTCACTCAGGACCAGTCTCAGGCAGCCACCTCTGTATCACCGTCTGTATATGAAGAGGCCAAGAGGAACAAAAGGAGGAAAAAAGATAAGTCTTCCCGTAAGTCTGAGGAGGAACATAACCTGGGCCAAAACACCAGGAAAAAAGTCAGTACCGGTGCAGGCGTCATGGTCCTATCAAACAGATATGAGGCGTTATCAGAGTCTGATGGGGATTATGAGGAAGAGCAACAGAGAATAGATAATGAGTGTGAGGCAGACACAGGGGACCCCCCAACAAAGAAGAAGGCCCCTCCTGTAGAAGCCCTTGTAGAGTCAGATATGGAGACCGGTGGTAGGCAGGAAGCCTCTGATCCTGACCTATGATGATGGGAGTCACTTATCTGCTCTTTCTATGTTGTCTTGTGATGGCTGTTTTTTTTCTAAAAGTTGCTTCGAGCAATGTGAACAGCATCAAAGTAAGAAGGACCAGATACGCGGTATACGATCACCTCAGATACCTGGATGCAGATGTCATCTTTCTACAGGAGACACGTTTGAACACCTTGGGGCATCTACGTGAGGCTGAGAGTGAATGGCGGTCTGGTCCTTCTTGCTGGTCGCTGGCTGTGGAGCCTTATGCCGGGGTGGCCATATTGTTTAACACCAATGACGTGACTGTGCACAGGCTAACGGAGGTAGCTATGGGAAGGTGCCTGGTGCTGGAAGTGACCATCCATGGTAGACGGCTCCGCTTTATTAACATCTACGGCCCACAGACAGTGGCTGAGAGAATCCAGCTGTTTAATGATGTGAAGCAGTATCTTTTTACCTCTATACCTGTAGTAATGGCGGGGGACTTTAATGTCACTTTGTCATCGGGTGACCGGTCCTCGGGCAGGGCAGTGGTCAGAGACTCCAGAGTCTTAAGTAACATAATATCGCAGGCTGGCCTAAGTGATGTCTTCACATGGGGTGGCAGAAAGCCAAACTTCACATATTCTTGTGCTGACAGAAGCAGTAGAATCGACATGGCGTTTGTGAACCCCACAGAGACTGTTAGCGGGATAAGTGAGAAGGTCGTCCCCTACTCTGACCACCTGGCTTTGTTTTTTTGCTTGGGAGCCACTAGACGCTCTGATATTGGTAGAGGGCTATGGAGGCTTAATTCTAGCCTCCTGGATGATGTCTATGTCCAGGATTGTGTCCACTCTCTTTTCCAGGTTTAGCTTCAGAGAGTGGACTTTTATAACAATGTGGCCGACTGGTGGGAGGATGTCAAGGTGGAGATCAGATCCCTCTTACAGGGACTGTCAGTTAAAAGAGGGAAGAGTAAGTATAGCCAGTATCTCAGGCTGCGGAAAGAATTGGAGTCACTGTATTCGGCGGGTGGGGATGAAAAACAAAAGATCGACCAACTGAAATCTGAGATAAGGCAGTATCAGTACAGCAGGTACACCTCCCTGGTTCTGGAACGGGATTATGGGACCTTAGGGGCTCCTGATCCCTTTGAGAATTGCAGGGAACGTGTGGCTAATAGATCGGTGGCAGGTCTCACTGACTCCCAGGGTGTTTTGCAGGAATCTCGGGAGGGTATCCTGGGGGTGGTGAGATCTTACTATGCTGGCTTATTTCAGAAGAAGGTTTTGGATAAAGAGAAGATGACTCAATTCTTGGAGGCAACTCCAGGTCCTGATACTAATGATGTGGACTTTTCTCCTTTGACAGTGGAATTAACGGTGGAGGAAGTTAAAGTGGCCATTGATCAATTACATCTGAAGAAGGCACCAGGTCCAGATGGTATAACAGCAGAATTCTATAAGAAGTTCGGAGACCACTTGGCCCCAATCCTCGTGGACGTGTACAAAAATTGTCTAGAAAATCACCTGATGCCTCCGTCCATGAGGGTGTCCTCGCTAATTCTGCTGTCTAAAGGTAAGGAGCCTAGCGACATCAAGAACTGGAGGCCGATTGCCCTCTTGAATGTTGACAGGAAGATTCTGGCAAAAATCATGTTCTCTAGGTTAGTCTGTTTGTCCCGGGCACTGTTGGCAGGCTGTCAGTTTGGCACAGTAAAAGGGCGGAACATCTCTGGAGCAGTCATCTCGATAAGGGAGATGTTTGAGAGATGTAAAGCTCTGAGGTGTGGGAGATATGTTGTAGGTCTGGACCAGGCTAAAGCTTTTGACAGAGTGGATCACGAGTATCTATGGGCCACTTTGTCAAAGTACGGTATTCCAGGACAATTTGTAGATTGGCTGAAAACTTTATATTGTGAGGCGAAGAGCTTTCCTCTAATCAATGGTTGGCAGGGGGACACTTTTGAAGTAGAGGCAGGGGTGAGACAGGGTTGCCCTTTGAGTCCACTGCTGTATGTGTTTGCCTTGGACCCGTTCCTGAGGTCACTGCAGGAGTGCGATTTTCAGGGGGTGCCGGTCCCCCACTGCTTGCCTTTGAAAGTAGTTGCCTATGCGGATGATGTGACTGTGGTGATATCTGAGCCTCGTGAGGTGCAGATGTTGTCTGCAGCCATCAGAAGCTACTCGGAGGCCTCGGGGTCTCTAGTCAACCTTGAGAAGAGTCAAGCTCTCTGGACTTTAAGTACTGATCCAGACTTTGACCTGCCACAATTTGCAAAGGCCTCCACCTATATTAAAATCCTTGGGGTCAAATTTGGGAGGGAAGATAATGCCAAACTAAATTGGGAAGAAAAGTTGGATTCCGGAAATGCAAAGGTTCAGCGATGGAAGAACTGGAGGCTGACCTATAGAGAAAGGGTTACTATGTTGAAGACTTACCTGGTCCCCGTCTTCTTGTACGTCTCTGTTGTCTTTCCTTTGCCAGAACCTTTCTCGGCTAGGCTCTTTAGCCTGTTCTTCCAACTTTTGTGGGGGAACAGGTTGAACCCAATAAAAAGAGGGATCACCTACCTACAGAGGAGAGAGGGTGGGCTGGATATGTTAAATCCAAGGGTGTTCTTTGACTCCATGTTTCTGAAAGTTAATTTTGGTTGCCTGGACTCAAACAGCAGCTCCCTGTGGGCGAACAGTGTCAGGGACTGGATATTGCCTTTTGCAGAGTCTTGGGTGCGAGGCGGCAGTCTCAAGAGGGGTCGGTTTACTCGTGGCTTCCTCCCCCAGTACCTGGAATATGGTCTAAAGTGTGTGAAGAAATGGGGAATAGACAAGATGTATCTGGAGACTAAGACCAGGAAGGATCTCTATATAAAGATCTGTAGGGCCTTCTATAACTTGCAGCCAGCACTGAGAGACTGTACAACAGCCACCTTGCAGGAAAGTCTTAGGTTCCTCAACGGACCAAGGCTTCCTGCAAAGTTGTTTGACATTGCCTGGCTGTCATTCCATGGGAAGCTTTTTGTCAGAGGCAATTTAAAGTTCCTGAGTGTTCTAGATCGCAAGTGTCCCTTGGGCTGTCAGCAGGAGGAGACTATGGAACATTTTATAACCGAGTGCTGGGGAGGGCGACAGATATGGCAGGAGATAGCCAGCAAGCTAAAAATCCCAAGGCTGCAGTCTCTGACCTACCCAGACATTGTATATGGTGTGGCATCACAGGTAGCTGACATTGACCGGGGGACCTTGCATTTGATTATTACCATCGTTAAATACTATCACTGGCAGACAAGAACAAGAGTGTCCATCCATAGTGAGCCCTTCAATCATGAGAAAGCCGTAAACCTCATCCTGTCGGAGCTAAGGTGGGTCAGATCTATGGAAGTTAGGAGAAAGGGCGAGAATGGAAAATTATGGAAGAATGTATATTTGGAGTAATTTCTGTTTCATGTATCCTGGAATTATGTTTATTTATTCATCTTTTCTCCCATTTATTTGCAATGGACTCTTAAGTTAAAGTTATTATAAACTTATTATTTTGATGATATGTATGATTTCAGTTCAATAATTGTTTGTTCATTCTCATTTCGGAATGTACTATTGTATTTTTGCTTGTTTTATACTAATAAAAATTGCCTCCTATGTACAAGAATATAACTACTGCTCCTATGTACAAGAATATAACTACTATAATACTGCTCCTATGTACAAGAATATAACTACTATAATACTGCTCCTATGTACAAGAATATAACTACTATAATACTGCTCCTATGTACAAGAATATAACTACTATAATACTGCTCCTATGTACAAGAATATAACTACTATAATACTGCTCCTATGTACAAGAGTATAACTACTATAATACTGCCTCCTATGTACAAGAATATAACTACTATAATACTGCTCCTATGTACAAGAATATAACTACTATAATACTGCTCCTATGTACAAGAATATAACTACTATAATACTGCCTCCTATGTACAAGAATATAACTACTATAATACTGCCTCCTATGTACAAAAATATAACTGCTATAATACTGCCTCCTATGTACAAGAATATAACTACTATAATACTGCTTCTATGTACAAGAATATAACTACTATAATACTGCCTCCTATGTACAAGAATATAACTACTATAATACTGTCTCCTATGTACAAGAATATAACTACTATAATACTGCCTCCTATGTACAAGAATATAACTACCATTATCTCCTTTGGACTTTTGTAAAGTTGGACTCTGATTAGTTTCTATGGATAACAAATCCAAAAGGGGAACGTGTTATCAGTGGTTAAATTATATATATAATCCTGTGCTGTTGGCCATTAGGCCTAATAAAAGGTCCAGATTTCCTGTGTTTACAGGTAACTTCTCAGTAGCCGTTCCCCTTCTCAGACAGGATTACAATGACAACTAACACTTCTGTATAGATAACGCAGGATCCTTTATTCACAATAGTTGATATCACAGCTTATCTGCTCCCTCCTGACCGCTGCACAGGTCACAGAGCATCCCTACCATAGAAGTCAATTGGGTCCGCTCCTGTCCATTGTGTCTGCGGCCCGTGTAGCTGCTCTCAAAAGACTGGAAGTCTTTATATATTTTTGGCCTCGTGGCCATTGTGAAAACTGCACGATAATATACATAAAAAAATATATATAGGTAGTGACGTAAAAGAATAATAAAAAACTCACCAAAAATTCTAACAATATATGTTTAACATAAAAAAGGGTCGTTTTCTGATGACATATTACATAATTAATACGGTTGAAAAAAGACATAAGAGTACATTCAGCCAAGAGTACATTCCCTTTAACCCCTTCAACCCCGAGCCTGTTTTCACCTTCCTGCCCAGGCCATTTTTTGCAAATATGACCAGTGTCACTTTATGTGGTGATAACTTTAAAACGCTTTTACTTATACAGGCCATTCTGAGATTGTTTTCTTGTCACATATTGTACTTCATGACAGTGGTAAAAATAAAAAAAATAAAAAACATTTAATTATAAAAAAAATACCAAATTTACCCAATTTTTTTTACAATTTCCAAATTTCTATTTCTCTATCTCTATAAGGCCCCATGCACACGGCCGTTGTTCACAGCCGTGTGCGGGCCGTGGAACCGCGGCCTGGATCCCTCCTGAGAGCAGGAGCGCACGGCGTCACTGGTTGCTATGACGCCCTGCGCTCCCTGCTGCCGCCGCAATACAATAATACACTGGTATGATCTATACCAGTGTATTACTGTACTGCGCCGGCAGCAGGGAGCGCAGGGCGTCATAGCAACCAGTGACGCCGTGCGCTCCTGCTCTCAGGAGGGATCCAGGCCGCGGTTCCACGGCCCGCACACGGCTGTGAACAACGGCCGTGTGCATGGGGCCTAATACATACAAAACCTACAAAAAATGCCAGGCCGCTTAAAATGAATTATTACTATATTGTCAAATCACATAAATTTACAAACATGATTAAAAGAAAATATGGTGCAGGAGATAAAAAGAGAGACGACATCACTGGAGGAAACATACAGCGGATACATGTCCGTACATCAGTCCATCAATGCAATACATAGGAAGATAAAGTGAAAATGCAAACAAATCATCTGTAATCAAAAGGACATAGGACAATTACCCATACTGCGTCTCCTCCAGGATGGCGCCAACCCGAAACGCCGAACTCTCCGCTGCCACCAATGATGGGGGGGGGGGGGGGGGGCGCACCTGAGGGGTTAATTGTGTGGATCACAGCCCCCTGTAAGAGATCGGGTGCTGCCAGGCAGCAGGGGGCAGTTATGTCCACAGTTCTCAGGTAGGGTCTCATTTTTTGCAGGATGAGGTGACGGTCTGATTGGTACTATTTTGGGGGGAATACCCTTTTTGATCACTTGCTGTTGCAATTTTTGTGATGTAATGTGACAAAAATAGCTTTTTTTTTTTTACACAGTTGTTTTTTTTTTTACGGTGTTCACCTGAGTGGTTTGGTCATGTGATATTTTTATAGAGCTGTTTGTTACGGACGTGGCGATACCTAACATGTATATATTTTTTTATGTATTTCACTTTAGCACAGTGTCTCCATGTTCTGAGAGCTATAGTTTTTTTTTTTTTTTTAGGTGATTGTCTTAGGTAGGGGCTTATTTTTTGCGGGATGAGGTGACGGTTTTATTGATACCATTTTGGGGGGCATACGCCTTTTTAATCGCTAGGTGTTGCACTTTTTGTGATGTAAGGTGACAAAGTAGGCTTTTTTTTTACACTGTTTTTATATTTTTTCTTTAATGGTGTTTATCGGACAGGGTGGATCATGTGATATAGTTATAGAGCCGGTCATTACAGGCGCGGCTCTATAAAGGGGTTAAATTGGTGTGTGCTCATCTCGTATCATGGCTGATGTTTGGGGTCGTAGCTTTTGGGATAATCCTGTCTTCATTTCCTCCATCACCGTCCTGAAGCCGTGAGGTTTTGCTTGCATCGATCATGGCCGCTGGACTTGTAGAGTAAGCGGGGGTCCGCAGCAGTGATCACATGACATCCCGTGTCTCAGTGGTGTCATACGTGTACGTCCGTGGTGTGAACAGTCTGAATGTAAGGTTCAGACATATGGACTGCTATGATTAGAACATTCCAGGCTTTGATTTTTCTTTCCTATTCATATCTCATCCCATTGAAGTTCCAGATGCGGTAAAGTCGAGCGCGCCATAACAGGATTAATGTTATCAGTTATTTCAGAGATGCCAACATTTTTCTTCCACAATAAACATGTCGGAGTACAAAGACAGTGGCAAGTCTGATATCACGGCCATGGCATGTATTCAAAGCAGGGGGCTTTCCTTTAAAGGGGCTGTGTCACTTCAGCAAATGGCATTTATCATGTAGAGAAAGTTAATACAAGGCACTTACTAATGTATTGTTATTCTCCATAATGCTTCCTTTGCTGGTGTCATCCTTTGCTCATATCCAGGGGTTGCGACCGCCGCTGCTTCGCATGTGTGCCTATGCGCACTGGCCGGCACCTTTTTTTATAGTGTGCTAGCACGACCACGACTGCTGGATTGCAGGGTGTTTGTAACACCTGGATGTGAGCAGTGTATAATGTGATGGACAAAATGAATCAAAGTAAGAAAGTTCATAGAAGAGTAGCACTAGATTACCTAGATCGGTATGTCCAGTTATTAAGGAGTATTCCTCAAGGGGACTTGTGGGTGCACGCAGTGTCGGACCCTGGCATGTGGTCTTAGAGAAAAATCCCCAAAAAGGTACTTGGCATGCTTAAAGGGAACCTGTCACCGGGATTTTGGGTATAGAGCTGAGGACATGGGTTGCTAGATGGCCGCTAGCACATCCGCAATACCCAGTCCCCATAGCTCTGTGTGCTTTTATTGTGTATAAAAAAAAAGATTTGATACATATGCAAATTAACCTGAGATGTGTCCTGTAGGTGAGATGAGTCAGGGACAGGACTCATCTCAGGTTAATTTGCATATGTATCAAATTGTTTTTTATACACAATAAAAGCACACAGAGCTATGGGGACTGGGTATTGCGGATGTGCTAGCGGCCATCTAGCAGCCCATGTCCTCAGCTCTATACCCAAAATCCCGGTGACAGGTTCCCTTTAAGTAATAAATTACCCACATAATAATAACACAGTCCTGAGGTGCTCATAAAATAGCTCCATCATAGTGGTTTATTATGCCCAAATAATGATGGTAAGCACTCATATACTATGGGGCTCATTTACTATACTGAAAAACGCCTAAATTAGGAGTATTTCAGGCGCAGGCGGCGGTGTAAAGGTTAGTTGCGCAACAATCTGCGACTCTTCCCAGCTCATGCCAGGTGGGTGGGGACGGGGACGGGCCGGCAGATTCGTGTCATTAACTTTAGGTATAGAAATGGTCTAAATGTAAGACAGCTAGAAAGCGGTCTTAACTGGCGCTGGATGTGCTGAAGTTTTGGAGAGGCCGGCGTCTCTACATAACTTCGGCGGATCCACCGCCAGCGCAGGGCCTTTATTAAGACCAGTGTCTAAAACGCTGGTCAACATAAATGTGCCCCTATGTCTCATACTGCTCACATAATAAACACGTATTGTTAGATCTCATCTGCTATAACTATAAGATCGGTGGGGGTCCTACCACTGGGACCCTCACCGATCGTGACAATGGGGGGCGCTGTACTCCCGGCAGCCCTCATGAAATGAACAGTGCGTCCAGTACATATTATGTCTTGCCCGACAAGGACAAAAAATGAGACTAGACCATTTTTGTGGCACATGGACAAAATGTTTGGCACAATTTTTGGTGCACGTGCAAAATTCAGGGCAAATATTAGGAGCAGGAATGGAATTCTAATGTAATATAGTCCTACGGTGCCCAAATAATACCACTATACATAACTACATAACCCCAGTGCAAACTCACTGGTAAAGCTTTGGAGAGGGGCTATTAAAGGGAAAGGTCTAACCTGTATAAATAAAGCTGTGATGTGTTTTTCTATCCAGACAGCAATGTAAAGAAAAGTGTATGTGTGAACCTCCATTCTTTACACTGCAGGCTGCATCCAGAGAAGTGGAAAATGATGCAAAAAAAAGACACAGGAAGTGCATTATAAAGGTTTTTCCACAACTTTAACCCCTTTGTGTTACCAAATAACACATGAGCGTACACTGCGGCTTTGTAATCGTGCAGACACAGCAGATCACCAGTGGCGGGGATAGCTGTAACTGCCACATTAATGGCCGATATCAGAGACCCCTCCCCCCCCCCAATTCCGGGCCATTAAAACACGTCACACATGGAATTTGGCACAACTGCAGCGCAGGGCAAAGGAGAGCATCGGAGCATGAATTGCTCCAATGCTCATCTTAGTGGGGCTGCCTGGGTGAAAATATGGGTATGTGCGGGTTCAGCCCAGAGCCCGGAGAACCCCTTTAAAGGTGTTTTCTGAGATTTTTATACTGATGACTTATCCTCTGGATACGTCATCAGTATCTGGTTGGTGGAGGTCCAACACCCGGGACCCCTGCCAATCAGCTGTTTGAGAAGGCACCGGCGCCCACAGCCTTCTCACATCTTTCCCTAAGACAGTGACGTCACCTTCATCCATGACGTGGCCTAGACGCAGCTCAACTGCATTGATGTGAATGAGGCTGAGAGCGATATCAAGCATCAGTGCTGAAGTCGGGGAGTATGCCTTCTTTTTCATAATTACTGCCTTTCGGATTTTTATTTTTATTTTACATACATACCTTAAAGGGGTTACCCAATTCAAAAAATGCCCCCCACAATGCCTGGGCCCCTCCTACAGATCATACTTGCCCCCCTCTCCGACACCCACATGATTTCATATTCCTGCACGTCACCCGTGATGTTTGGGGGGGCTGGTCACCTTCATGGCCTGCTACTGGTTGCATCCCCCATCGCCAGATGTTTTGATCTGCATGACGGGGAGATGCAGTGGCGGCCATGCAGGGATCCGGAGTGACGCAGGTGCCGGGTAGTGGGGTAAGTAGGACCTATAGGCGGGGCCCGGGCATTGTAGGGGGCACTTTTAGAACTGGATAACCCCTTTGAGGGGTTACTTTGAAAGTGCAATTTCAGACCCTCTAGGTCTCTTACATTAGTCCTTATTTGTAAGTTAACTAATACAATATTATTGTGTGTATGTGACCCGAGCCACAGAGCACGGAGGATAATTGTTGCCTGTGGTGTTTACTAACATATTCTCTGCAGTCTGCACTCCCAGGTCCATGCCATGATGAATGGAAATAAATGTTTTTGTATTATTTTTGTGGAATGTCAGATAAACTTGTGTCTGCCGGGATAAAAAATTAGGGGGGATTAGTGGACCCTCCTCCACTTCTCAGATATACATCTGTCACCTCCTGTGTCATTCTCCTGACACCACCATTACAAGATCATCCTTCAGGCAGAGAATTATTGTGGAATTTCATTACCATTTTTGCCACAAAAAAAAATTTGTATTGTACATTGTACCAAAAAATGGAGTACATGAATTGCCAGGTGTTTTAGGAGTTTTTAAGCATAATCTACAAAAAGAGACATGGCTTCCAGCAGAGTCATAGAATCTTAGCTTGGTGCAAACTACCGATATACAGTGGCGGAAATAATTATTTGACCCCTCACTGATTTTGTAAGTTTGTCCAATGACAAAGAAATGAAAAGTCTCAGAACAGTATCATTTCAATGGTAGGTTTATTGTAACAGTGGCAGATAGCACATCAAAAGGAAAATCGAAAAAATAACTTTAAATAAAAGATAGCAACTGATTTGCATTTCATTGAGTGAAATAAGTATTTGAACCCTCTAACAAAAAAAGACTTAATACTTGGTGGAAAAACCCTTGTTTGCAAGCACAGAGGTCAAACGTTTCTTGTAATTGATGACCAAGTTTGCGCACATTTTAGGAGGAATGTTGGTCCACTCCTCTTTGCAGATCATCTCTAAATCCCTAAGGTTTCGAGGCTGTCTCTGTGCAACTCTGAGCTTGAGCTCCCTCCATAGGTTTTCGATTGGATTAAGGTCCGGAGACTGACTAGGCCACTCCATGACCTTAATGTGCTTCTTCTTGAGCCACTCCTTTGTTGCCTTTGCTGTATGTTTTGGGTCATTGTCGTGCTGGAACACCCATCCACGACCCATTTTCAGTTTCCTGGCAGAGGGAAGGAGGTTGTCGCTCAGGATTTCACGATACATGGCTCCGTCCATTTTCCCGTTTATGCGAATAAGTTGTCCTGTGCCCTTAGCAGAAAAACACCCCCAAAGCAAAATGTTTCCACCCCCATGCTTGACGATGGGGACGGTGTTTTGGGGGTCATAGGCAGCATTTTTCTTCCTCCAAACACAGCGAGTTGAGTTAATGCCAAAGAGCTCTATTTTGGTCTCATCAGACCACAGCACCTTCTCCCAGTCACTCTCTGAATCATTCAGGTGTTCATTGGCAAACTTCAGACGGGCCTGCACATGTGCCTTCCTGAGCAGGGGGACCTTGCGAGCCCTGCAGGATTTTAATCCATTGCGGTGTAATGTGTTTCCAATGGTTTTCTTGGTGACTGTGGTCCCTGCTAATTTGAGGTCATTAACTAACTCCTCCCGTGTAGTTCTAGGATGCTTTTTCACCTTTCTCAGAACCATTGACACCCCACGAGGTGAGATCTTGCGTGGAGCCCCAGAGCGAGGTCGATTGATGGTCATTTTGTGCTCGTTCCATTTTCGAACAATCGCACCAACAGTTGTCACCTTCTCTCCCAGCTTCTTGCTAATGGTTTTGTAGCCCATTCCAGCCTTGTGCAGGTCTACAATTTTGTCTCTGACATCCTTGGACAGCTCTTTGGTCTTTCCCATGTTGGAGAGTTTGGAGTCTGCTTGATTGATTGATTCTGTGGACAGGTGTCTTTTATACAGGTGACTAGTTAAGACAGGTGTCCTTAATGAGGGTGACTAATTGAGTAGAAGTGTCTAACCACTCTGTGGGAGCCAGAACTCTTAATGGTTGGTAGGGGTTCAAATACTTATTTCACTCAATGAAATGCAAATCAGTTGCTATCTTTTATTTAAAGTTATTTTTTCGATTTTCCTTTTGATGTGCTATCTGCCACTGTTACAATAAACCTACCATTGAAATGATACTGTTCTGAGACTTTTCATTTCTTTGTCATTGGACAAACTTACAAAATCAGTGAGGGGTCAAATAATTATTTCCGCCACTGTATGTACTCCTACCATGAGGTGGTCCAAATAAATGTCTATAAGTCTACTTAGTTTTGTCAAATTGTGATTTCATGCATTTTTATATTTTTACAAACAATTCTGTATTAATATATAACATAATTCAGCTGTCTTAGGGCTCTTTCACACTTGCGTTCTTTTCTTCCGGCATAGAGTTCCGTCGTCGGGGCTCTATGCCGGAAGAATCCTGATCAGTTTTATCCTAATGCATTCTGAATGGAGAGAAATCCGTTCAGGATGCATCAGGATGTCTTCAGTTCCGGAACGGAACGTTTTTTGGCCGGAGAAAATACTGCAGCATGCTGCGCTTTTTGCTCCGGCCAAAAATCCTGAACACTTGCCGCAAGGCCGGATCCGGAATGAATGCCCATGAAAGGCATTGATCCGGATCCGGCCTTAAGCTAAACGTCGTTTCGGCGCATTGCCGGATCCGACGTTTAGCTTTTTCTGAATGGTTACCATGGCTGCCGGGACGCTAAAGTCCTGGCAGCCATGGTAAAGTGTAGCGGGGAGCGGGGGAGCAGCATACTTACCGTCCGTGCGGCTCCCGGGGCGCTCCAGAGTGATGTCATCCATGCGCATGGGGCGCTCTGACGTCACTCTGGAGCGCCCCGGGAGCCGCACGGATGGTAAGTATACCGCTCCCCCGCTCCCCGCTCCTACTATGGCAACCAGGACTTTAATAGCGTCCTGGCTGCCATAGTAACACTGAACGCATTTTGAAGACGGATCCGTCTTCAAATGCTTTCAGTACACTTGCGTTTTTCCGGATCCGGCGTGTAATTCCGGCAAGTGGAGTACACGCCGGATCCGGACAACGCAAGTGTGAGAGAGGCAGGGGAGTTGCTAGGGTCTGAAAACATCCGGGGCACAAGCCCACTGTGTTGAAATTGCACATTAAAGGCATGCTTAAATGGGTGTTCTGGGTTACGCAAATGAGGTGCAGTACTGCAGCCATTATATAATACAACATTCGGTAACTTTCCAATATCTGTTATGTTTCATTTCCTCACCACTGCAGAAATATTTGCTTGGGCCCTTTAATATTGATGGGAGTGGACCCTGGGCAACCCCACAGATCATCCCCCCACCCCCCTTGTACTTGTTCCGCTGATCCTCTACTTGCGAGCTGCGCGGGCATGAGATCAGTCACTTTGGTGCGCAATCCCGTCCTGCGGCGCGTGATCCCGCAAGACCCGTGACCTCCAAGGGCCGTGGAATAGCCAAATAAAAAAAATATGCTACCAGCCTAACATTCAGGGCACTGGACAAAACATCCGGGGCTCAAGCCCCGAATGTTTTGACCTAACGAAGCCCCTGGAAAGAGGCCTTAAAAGGGTTGTCATGGCTGTAGATACTGATGACCTATGGTTAGGACAGGTAATATCAGATTCATGAGGTCTAATACCCAGCAGCCCCACGGACCACCTGTTCTCAGCAGCCACTGGTGCCAGAAATAAGTGGCCGTACCTTGATACTGCAGCTCAGCTCCCACTCAAGTGACCTCCATGATCTGATATTCATGTCTTAACCTAAAGATAGTTGATTAATATCTATAGCCCAGACTTCTCTTAGAAGTATATTTAAAAAACATATATTTATGTGATGGTCTGGGACAGTGGCATAACTAGAAATGAGCAACCTGCTGTAATTGATGGAAAGGAAGGAAAATGTTCGATAATCAGTTTGTGATTTTAAGCTCAAGCGTGCTTGGGTTCTGCAGGAGGACAATGATCTGGAGCACACCAGCAAGTCCACCTCTGAAAGGCTGAAAAAAAAAAAAAATTGAAGTTTTGGAGTGGCCTAATCAAAATCCGAACTTAAATCCGATTGAGATGCTGTGGCATGACCTTAAACAGGCCATTTATGCTCAAAAACCTTCCAATGTGTCTGAAATAAACAATTCTGCAAAGAAGAGTGGGCCAAAATTCCTCCACAGAGATGTGAAAGACTCGTTTGCGTTATCACAAACGCTTGATTGCAGTTGTTACCACTAGAGATGAGCAAATTTTAAAAAAAATTCGATTCAGATGGTTCGCCAATTTTTGGGAAAAAATTTGGTTCGATACGAATTTATTTGCAGCGATTCGCGTTAAAACACTGATATTTCCTGCCTGCAGAGAGCCTTTATAGTGGCGTAGAACACTGTGCCTGTATAGTGGTGTAGAACACTGTGCCTGTATAGTGGTGTAGAACACTGTGCCTGTATAGCGGTGTAGAACACTGTGCCTGTATAGCGGTGTAGAACACTGTGCCTGTATAGCGGTGTAGAACACTGTGCCTGTATAGCGGTGTAGAACACTGTGCCTGTATAGCGGTGTAGAACACTGTGCCTGTATAGCGGTGTAGAACACTGTGCCGCCTGTATAGCGGTGTAGAACACTGTGCCTGTATAGCGGTGTAGAACACTGTGCCTGTATAGCGG
Organism: Bufo gargarizans; assembly: GCF_014858855.1. Classification (NCBI taxonomy): domain Eukaryota; kingdom Metazoa; phylum Chordata; class Amphibia; order Anura; family Bufonidae; genus Bufo; species Bufo gargarizans. The sequence goes on along the minus strand of NC_058082.1, from coordinate 41,400,956 downwards.
TGTAGAACACTGTGCCTGTATAGCGGTGTAGAACACTGTGCCTGTATAGCGGTGTAGAACACTGTGCCTGTATAGCGGTGTAGAACACTGTGCCTGTATAGTGGTGTAGAACACTGTGCCTGTATAGTGGCGTAGAACACTGTGCCTGTATAGTGGCGTAGAACACTGTGCCTGTATAGTGGCGTAGAACACTGTGCCTGTATAGTGGTGTAGAACACTGTGCCTGTATAGCGGTGTAGAACACTGTGCCTGTATAGCGGTGTAGAACACTGTGCCTGTATAGCGGTGTAGAACACTGTGCCTGTATAGCGGCGTAGAACACTGTGCCTGTATAGCGGTGTAGAACACTGTGCCTGTATAGTGGTGTAGAACACTGTGCCTGTATAGTGGTGTAGAACACTGTGCCTGTATAGCGGTGTAGAACACTGTGCCTGTATAGCGGCGTAGAACACTGTGCCTGTATAGCGGTGTAGAACACTGTGCCTGTATAGCGGTGTAGAACACTGTGCCTGTATAGCGGTGTAGAACACTGTGCCTGTATAGCGGTGTAGAACACTGTGCCTGTATAGCGGTGTAGAACACTGTGCCTGTATAGCGGAGTAGAACACTGTGCCTGTATAGTGGCGTAGAACACTGTGCCTGTATAGTGGCGTAGAACACTGTGCCTGTATAGTGGTGTAGAACACTGTGCCTGTATAGTGGTGTAGAACACTGTGCCTGTATAGCGGTGTAGAACACTGTGCCTGTATAGTGGTGTAGAACACTGTGCCTGTATAGTGGTGTAGAACACTGTGCCTGTATAGCGGTGTAGAACACTGTGCCTGTATAGTGGTGTAGAACACTGTGCCTGTATAGTGGTGTAGAACACTGTGCCTGTATAGCGGTGTAGAACACTGTGCCTGTATAGTGGTGTAGAACACTGTGCTTTGCAGTAACACGTATAGGGAGTCTTCTGTGGTAGTGAAATAATACTGTGAGTCAGTATGACATGCAGATGACAGGCGTCGCTCTTAGAATCACTGCACACTTCACTTATTTGGGCAGTCACGGGGCCAACACTGACTAAATAACTCAAGTGTGAACTCAGCCTTACAGGTCGATGTTAGCGCCAAGAAGAAGCGCACTCCTTTTACACCGTTGTCAGCTGATTCCACATAGATGTCTACAGAACCTGTTCTATTAAACACTTATACAAGTAGAGCCCCCCCAACAGAGTGCAGAGGGGGTCAGCAGTAAGTTTGTGTTGACGTCATTTTAACCTTCCTCTGATCCGTCAGAACATAACCCCAAAAAACGGATCCTGTCTGTGGAGCATCCGCCTTCACTCGGTTAGTGTTTGGTCAGTAATCCATCAGTTTTGCTAATGCCCAAAAAAATAGGAGTGGATCCAAAACAGAGATGACACGTGAATTGAATATTTGCATGTCTTCTGTGTTTTGTACCCACTCCTGCTTTTGGCTACCAAATCATAAGCCGATTCTGATGGGACCTTACAGGCCTTACAGCTGCTACACAGACAGGATCTGTAGTGCATCAAATTTTTCCTTCCTTCTGACAGACCAGAAGAAGGGTCAAATAAATGATGATGTCAGCCAGGCCGAAAGGCAAAATAGTGGCCCAGTCATGAAATGGGGAGGGTGGGAACAGCATGAGAAGTCCACAGAGTTGCCCTATGACATAGTGGTGAGGTGGAAGCAGCATGAGGAGACCACAGCGTGGCATAATGGCAGAGTCTGGAGGTGGCGTCAGCATCAGGAAGAGGCCACAGAGTGGCACAATGACAGTGTGGAGGTGGCAGCAGCATCAGGAACATTTAGGCCTTGGCCACTCCCCTGTGCAGGGCCTGGCACTTCTCTGTATGACATACTGTTAGATCAAATAAATAAATAAAAAGAAAATGAAAACACCCCAAAAAAGTCTGTAATTTTCTCACTTCACCACACAACGGCAAATACTTTTTTTGTGCCACTAATGCACGCAAAAAAGGGCTTTAAAACATATAACTGCACCGCTAAACGGCAAATAGGCCCTTATTTTTTTGCACTTATTCATGCCACAGAAGGCTTTAGAACATATAACTGCACCGCTGAACGGCAAATATATTTTTACTTTTGTCACTATTAACCCCATAGGGACACAGCCTTATTTCACCTTAAGGACAAGGCCATTTTTTGCAAATCTGACCAGTGTGACTTTAAGTGCTGATAACTTTAAAACGCTTTGACTTATCCAAGCCGTTCTGAGATAGTTTTTTCGTCACATCTTGTACTCCATAACACTGGTAAAATGAAGTCAAAAAAATTATTTTTTGCACAAAATAATACCTAATTTACCCCAAAATTAAAAAAAATTGCAAATTTCAAAGTTTCAGTTTCTCTACTTCTGTAATACATAGTAATACCCAAAAAATTGTGATGAATTTACATTCCCCATATGTCTACTTCATGTTTGAATTATTTTGGGAATGATATTTTATATTTATTTTATTTTTGGGGGATGTTACAAGGCTTAGAAGTTTAGAAGCAAATCTTGAAATGTTTCAGAATTTTACAAAAAAACTATTTTTAGGGACCAGTTCAGGTCTGAAGTCACTTTGCGAGGCTTACATAATAGAAACCACCCAAAAATGACCCGATCTAAGAAACTGCACCCCTCAAGGTATTCAAAACTGATTTTACATACGTTGTTAACCCTTTAGGTGTTGCACAAGAGTTATTGGCAAATGGGGATGAAATTTGAAAATTTAATTTTTTTGCCTTATTTTCCATTTTAACCAATTTTTTTCCACTAACAAAGCAAGGGTTAACAGCCAAACAAGACTGTATCTTTATTGCCCTGACTCTGCCGTTTACAGAAACACCCAATATGTGGCCGTAAACTACTGTACGGCCACACAGCGGGGCGTAGAGTGAAAGGTGCGCCATATGGTTTTTGGAGGGCTGATTTTTATGGACTGGTTTATTTACACCATGTCCCATTTGAAGCCCCCTGATGCACCCCTAGAGCAGAAACTCCCTAAAAGTGACCCCATCTAAGAAACTACACCCCTCAAGGTATTCAAAACTGATTTTACATACGTCGTTAACCCTTTAGGTGTTACACAAGAGTTATTGGCAAATGGGGATGAAAATTGAAAATTTAATTTTTTTGCCTTATTTTCCATTTTAACCCATTTTTTCCACTAACAAAGCAAGGGTTAACAGCCAAACAAGACTGTATATTTATTGCCCTGACTCTGCCGTTTACAGAAACACCCAATATGTGGCCGTAAACTACTGTACGGCCACACAGCGGGGCGTAGAGTGAAAGGTGCGCCGTATGGTTTTTTGAAGGGCTGATTTCTATGGACCGGTTTATTTACACCGTGTCCTGTTTTAACCCCCCTGATGCACCCCTGGAGTAGAAACTCCCTAAAAGTGACCCCATTTTGGAAACTACGGGATAAGGTGGCATTTTTTGGGGGACTATTTTTAGGGTAAATATGATTTTTGGTTGCTCCATATTACATTTTTGTGAGGCAAGGTTACCAAAAATTGAAATTCTGAAATTTCATCTCCATTTGCCATTAACTGTTGAGGAACACCTAAAGGGTTAATAAAGTTTGTATAATCAGTTTTGAATACCTTGAGGGGTGTAGTTTCTTAGATGGGGTCACTTTTAGGGAGTTTTTACTCTAGGGGGGCATCAGGGGGGCTTCAAAAGGGACATGGTGTCAATAAAAAAGGCCATCAAAATCGGCCATCCAGAAACCATGTCGGTCCTTTCCTTTTGCGGCCTCCCTTTTACTGATACAGCAGTTTACGACCACAAATGTGGCATTTCTGTAAACTGCAGTATCAGGGTAATAAATATTAACTTTTGTTTGGTTGTTAACCCTTGTTTTGTTACCGAAAAAAACGGATTGACATGGAAAAGTGCCAAAAATTGCGTTTTTGGCACCATTTATTATTATTTTTTAACCGTGTTAATCTGGGGGGTTAGGTCATGGGATATTTTCATAGAGGAGATTCTTACGGACACGGCGATACCTAATAAGTCTACTTTTTTTTACAATTATTTAGGTTTTTGACTATATTATCCTTTTTGATACAAAAATAATTCTTTTGTATCTCTAAAGTCTAAGTGTCATTTTTTTTATTTATTTTTTATCTGATTATCTTATGTGGGGGCTCATCATTTTTGGCGGGACGAGCGGACGGTTTTATTGGCACTATTTTGGGGGCTATATGACTTTTTGATCGCTTGCTAATAAATTTTTTAATATGTAAGGTGACCCCAAAAAATTTTTTTTGCACCTTTCTTTTTTATTTTTTTTGACCGTGTTAATCTGGGGGGTTAGGTCATGGGGTATTTTTATAGAGGAGATTATTACCGACACGGCAATACCTAATATGTCTACTTTTAATAAATTATTTAAGTTTTTTTGGGTGTCTCAAGTCTGAGAACCAGTTTTTTTATCCGATGTCAGTGCTAAATTGGGATATAAATTTAGTACTCCATGGAAGTGTGATACTCCCTCAAGCAACCGTCAATGCAGAGGCCCGGATGATCGGGGCACGTGTCACATTGAGTAGTGGTGTCCTTCCGTATCCCCTTCTTGTGACACACTCTGCACCTTTTTTGGGTCCGTCCCTTATTTCCGGTATGGGGGACCACACCTGGAAAGTGTTGGCCAGGGACGATCCGGGCACCTACAGTTCCCGAGGTACTCCGGCCTGCTCTTTCCTGGTCCGAAAAGATCAGAGCCTTGAGGACTGTCTCATAGAACTGGAGGAATGTCCCTGTGCTGCCAGTGCTTCGGGATAGTACAAAAGAGTTGTACATGGCAACCTGCACCAAGTAGACCGCAACTTTTTTGTACCATGCCCGGGTTTTGCGCATGGCGTTATATGGCTTGAGGACTTGATCAGAGAGATCAACTCCTCCCATATACCGATTGTAGGCGACGATACAATCGGGCTTGAGGACCGTTGCCGTGGTACCTCGCACAGAGACGGGTGGTGCCGTTACCATGAATTGTGGACAGCATAAGGACATCCCTCTTGTCCTTATACCTGACCAGCAACAGGTTTCCAGTGGTAAGGGCACGGGTCTCACCCCTGGGGATAGGTACCTGGAGGAGGAGGGCAGGGAGGCCGCGTTGATTTTTCCGCACGGTCCCACAAGCGGACGTGGATCTGGCGGGGAGGGACTGGAAGAAGGGGATACTGGTATAAAAGTTATCCACGTACAGGTGGTAACCCTTATCCAGCAGTGGGTACATAAGGTCCCACACAAGTTTCCCGGTAACACCCAGAGTGGGGGAACATTCTGGGGGTTGAATCCGGGAATCTCGCCCCTCGTATATACGAAATTTGTAAGTGTACCCTGAGGTACTCTCACAAATTTTGTATAGCTTCACGCCATACCTCGCCCGCTTGGAGGGCACATACTGGCGTTAAATGAGTCTCCCCTTGAACGCAATGAGAGACTCATCAACCGCGACCTCCCTTCCAGGTACATAGGCCTCCATGAATTTGGCCCCAAAGTGATCGATGACCGGCCTGATTTTGTACAGGCGGTCATAGGCAGGATCACCTCGGGGCGGACATGCTGCATTATCGGAATAATGCAGACATTTCCGGGTGGCCTCAAACCGGGAGCGTGTCATGGCCGTACTGTAAAGTGGGGTCTGGTATAGGACGTCCCCACTCCAGTAATGCCTGACACTGGGTTTCTTGACCAGGCCCATATGCAGCACGAGGCCCCAAAATGTCCTCATTTCGGCTGCACTGACCAGCGTCCAGCCACCGGGCCTAGCCAAAAAGGAGCCCTGGTGTTGAGCGACGAACTGTTGGGCGTACAGATTCATCTACTCCACCATCAGATTTACCAGTGGGTCACTGAAAAAATGACAAAAAAAGTCATATTCAGTGTAGCCCACTGTGGAATCTGGATTCCTGATTGGCCTACAAAATCAGGAATCACGGGCTCGTATCGCTCTGGGCTACACCAGACTAGTTTACCGGCAGGGTGCTCCGGTGGATTTATCTGGTGGGCCGGGAAACCAGTACGAGCCCCAAAGCTGCTCGTACTAGGCTGAGCCACAGGGTCCCTAACATGGCGGTCCCCTTGCTCCGCCTGGCGGCGTCTCCGCCGCCTTGGGGGCTCATCATCATCATCGCTAGATGATGAGGAGGACGCGGATGATAACAGGAATGTGGGGTCATCCTCGTCCTCACTGGGACTCTCGGAGTCGGAGGCAAGCTGGGCGTATGCCTCCTCGGCCGAGAACGTCCGGCGGGCCATAGGGGAGTGTGTGTCTGCGTGTGTATGTGCGTGTGTGTGGGGGCACAGTGGTCGCGGACTTAACCCTAAAACTAACAGCGGTGGGGTGTGCGATGCTCTAACAGTGGCCAGACGCTAAGAGTGCCGGCCACAGTCAGTGTACACAAAAAATAAAAATAAATCCTGCACCCCAAAAATGTGGGGGGGGGGGGCAGGGGGGAGCAAGCGGCAGCACCCCTGGGGGGGTCTAGGGTCACACAGCTGTGCTGTGAACCCCAGACACCCTAACTTAGGGTGATGCAATAAAAAGTTCAGAAACTAACTTTCCCTTTTTTTTCCCTGCCTAACCCAAACTTTCCCTATGCTGTCCCTATGTACCTGAATTGACCTGTGGTTTTCTGCCATCACTGACATGGGGGTCACAGGACCCCTCAGCGCATTTAGCCTAGGTGCCTGCTCAATGATTTGAGCAGGCACCGGGTTCCGATCACCGCCCGCCCGGCGGCAGTGATCGGAACCATACATGACGTACTGGTACGTCATGTGTCCTGAAAAGGTTAAACGCCAAAAATGGCTTTAGAACATATAACTGCACCTCTGAACGGCAAATCTATTTTACTTTTGCCACTAATACACAACAAAAAGGGCTGTAATTTTCGCACTTCGCCACACAACGGCTAATAAGCCCTATTTTTCCTACTAATACAAGCCATAAAATGCTTTAGAACATATAACTACACTGCACAAGGGCAAATAAGACGTGGAAATATTTCGTTGTAACAAACCCTTTTAATGGCTGTATCAAACAGAACATTTTGCTGGAATTACAGAGCTGTATAATGGCAATTTGGGTCACCGGTCAGTGCAGCAAGGTGTAATAGGAATGTTCCTATTACCCAGTAGTGATGAGCGGCAGGGGCAATATTCCAATTTGCAAATATTCATAATAAATTCGAGAATTCTGCATTATTTTCTTGATTGCAAAAATCGGCAATGTAATATGCACGTATTGCGCACACAATCCAGGCGTGGGTCACTTTTGCTACATTTTTCAAGCTGCTAGAAGTTTCCTGAGACTGGAGAAAATGGTCGGCACGGCAGAACATTACAATAGCTTTATATGCAGATAGAGTGCTCCAATATATTCACGATTGCACAAATCGGCAATTTATGATGCGCATATTTTGGCGCAATACGTGCAACTTCACATTTTAGCAGGTCTGACTACATATTACTGATTGGTGCACTAAGTATTGTTGTGAACTTGTGACATCACAGCGCTATGTAGCATGTATGTATGGACAGCAGAACCTATTACACTACCTAACACACTGCACTGGAATATATCAGCTCCACTATATCAGGATCTAACCTACATTGACTGTCTGCCACTAAATATCTGCATTATATATATAAGCTAACTAACTAACTAACTAAGGGACATCCTAAAACATTTAATATGAAAATGACAATGTAGCTTAATGTACCATAATGTGCCTAAATCTCAATCAATTGCCTTGAAACTTTGCACAACCTAAGTTCCCAGCTTCCCAAACCTATCCTGGAAGTATTTTGGTTACCCACAAGGCAAATGAATGACATTAAGCTTGTTTTTTGGGGAGCTTAATGTGGCTTAACGTACAAAAAAAAACTCAGATGTTCACCAATTTCCCCCAAACTTCCAATCCTACTAGACTCTCTCTATGCCAACATATTCTGAAGATTTGGGGTCATTTGATAAAACATACCAAAAGTTATTCACAATAAACTATTTTATTCCTTTTTGAAAACATTTAGCTTAATGTAAAAAGAGCTTAATGTACCATAATGTGCCTAAACCTCAATCAATTGCCTTGAAACTTTGCACAACCCAAGATCTCAGCTTCCCAAACCTATCATGGATTTTGGTTACCCACAAGGCAAATGAGTGACATTAAGCTTGTTTTTTGGGGAGCTTAATGTAGCTTAACATACCAAAAACAACTCAGATGTATAGGAGCACAGGCTGACACTGGGTATTAGAGCAACAGCTGAATAGTGATAGGCATGAGATCTTCAGTAGGAGAAACACCAGACTTACTCCTGAGGTCCATTTCAGTACCATGTACCTTCGGTAGACATCCATTTTCTCTGGTTCTTCTCCTCAATCAGCATGTGAGGCCTCCTGTAGGCTTCAGTCCTAGTCAACACTAGTCAGTCCTACACTGGAGCATTCCCACCCTCAGACCAAACCTGGAGAGAGACTGAACTAAGACCTGGAAAAAGATGGTAACCGCATAAATTTATAACCTGCCTTGGTAGCAGGGTGCACATGGGCAGGCTTATAACAATATAAAACACAAAAAATTCCCAGCACACCTGCCAGCTTGCCTGCAACAAAACAAATTACCCTGTCTTAACAGTATACATTAAAAGCTGAGGTTTTAGTTGCACAAACCTTTCGCCAAAAATATGTAGAAGCCACACTGCCACTGTCAGGGCACCTCTGTAAAGTGTGGTCCTAGCTGTATTTATATGAGTCTCCAAATGGGAGCATATCGATTCAGTGGATAAATGCAGGTGTACCTGGAGGTAGCCTACTCCTCCTCACAAGGTGCAAGGGACTCATTGGAAGCCCAGCAACCACAGATGCATGCTTGGATCTCCAATGCGTCACCACGTCCATGATAGACTAAGACCTGAGCCGGAGCTATGGCTGATCCTGCGGCTAGCTTTGTGAATAATCCTTTACATTTCTAATGCCACTGCACAAAAGGTAGTAGGGGCTATGCGAGCCTGACGTCACTCAATAAGAGAACTTAGGTTGTGCAAATGTTGAAGGCAATTAATTGAGGTTTATGTACATTATTGTACATTAAGCTCTTTTTACATTAAAGGGAACCTGTCACCTGGATTTTGTGTATAGAGCTGAGGACATGGGTTGCTAGATCGCCGCTAGCACATCCGCAATACCCTGTCCCCATAGCTCTGTGTGCTTTTATTGTGAAAAAAAATAAAAGATTTGATACATGTGCAAATTAACCTGAGATGAGTCCTGTAGGTGAGATGAGTCAGGGACAGGACTCATCCCAGGTTAATTTGCATATGTATCAAATCGTTTTTTTTACACAATAAAAGCACACAGAGCTATGGGGACTGGGTATTGCGGATGTGCTAGCGGCCATCTAGCAACCCATGTCCTCAGCTCTACAGTCCCTGACAAAAGTCTTGTCGCTTGTGTACAAATTGACCTGAAGTGCCGCTAAAATATATTTCTAATCAAGATTTTGTTACAAGAAATGGGTCATTTTAATCCCAACAGCTTTTGTAATAATGTGATTAAGAAATAGATTGCCACTCACAGATACGAGGGTCAAGCATTTAAATTTAAAATTTATTTACTTAAAATTCCCTAAACATAAAAATAAACACAATATGTATTGGCCAATACTCAATTATTAAAAATTAAAGCATTGTGCAGACATTGGTCAACCTGGACGGTTCTTTTGTGTTGATTTTTTGTCAAATCCAAGGCTCTTATACAATAACCTTAATTATAATTACAAGACTGATGGTTCTTCAAATGTTACAATTATGCAAACATCACACTTCATAGATAAATAGTTATGTCCCTTTAAAGCAAACAGAAGTAGCTAGATGGCTTTCAAAAGGCTACACAATTCTGTTATAGGAACATAATACTGCAAACGTTCGATAAGAACTTGATGAATCGAAAGTTCAGTATACACGCTTGTTTAAGCGGCCAGTGTTAAATATTCGTAGGTATTTATCGATCGAACATTCGCGTATTGCATTTATGCAAACCTGATCGAAAAAAAAAGTCGGTATAGACACAATGAGACAATATTCATGAGGTGCTCACAGTTTTTTCGGCCTTATAATACACAAGTTCATATATGTTATTCATGTGGACTTTCTGATCCAAAAGATTTAATATAGGAACAGTGGAACAAAGTTCATGAAGTACTCACGATTTCCTCGGCCTCTCGATTTTTTCGGCCTTACGTGCGATTTTATGTAGGCACGATAGAACAGTGTTTATGAAGTACTCATGATTATTTTCGACCTTACATATATTCCAAGGCTTCCGATTTACCGCATGCTATTGGCGTGTATTACATTCGTTATCCGAATATCCGGGGTATGTTATCGCGGGATCACCTCTGTGTCTCACTTCCTGGTTGCTTGATGTCTTTTAGCGAAGGTTTGCTTGACTTCATATCAGGCTGATGTTTTCAAAGATGTTTGCTGCCGGCAGTATTTCTTAAAGTTGTTTATTCTTCAAATGGCACTGGAGACCAATTTACTTGAACGAACCAAACGCGTTTCGGAGTACAATTTCTGGTCTTATTCCTTCCATCAGTCTTATAATTAAGACGTACATATGTGGATTTAATTAAGGTTATTGTATATGAGCCTTGGATTTGACATAAAATTAACACAAAAGAACCGTCCAGGTTGACCAATGTCTGCACAATGTTTTAATTTTTAATTTTTAATAATTAAGTATTGGCCAATACATATTGTTTTAATTTTTATGTATAGGGAATCTAAAAGTAAAAAAATTAGAATTTTTTGTTGCATCTGCGTGACCCTTGTATCTATGAGTGGCAATCTATTTCTTAATCACATTTCATTTGGTAAACGGTGGTTTACACCAGATTGTGCACCTAGCCAGAATTCCTTATATTTAGTAGAGCCACCCTTTTCTGATTAATACCAGCTTTTGTAATAATGTTTCAGTTCCAAACGAAACTGACAATAAGTATTCTAATATTCACAGCTTGGTAAAGCCCATTGAGTCAATTTTTGCCTAGACATAAGTGTTGTCGCCTTGTCATATGAGCTTCACCTGTGACTAATAATGGTTCAATTAGGTCTCAGGTGTGTATAAAAAGAACCCCAGTACACTAGACCTTCACATCAACTGCAACTAGACCTCTGCAAACATGCCTAAGATTCACCCGGAGACTAAAGTGTTGATTATCAAGAGGCTGAAGACCAGATCCACTGCCGATGTGGCAGACATCTTCAATGTCCAAAAGATTTGGAGACGTTTTGGACAAGGCCAGGTCAGGCCGACCCCGCAAGACAACTGCTATAGAGGACCGTTTGTTGGCTCGAAAATCCAAGGCCAGCCCATTTTCCACTGCAGTCATTTTCCACTTCAGTCCCTGTGTCAACCAGAACAGTTTGGCGGATTCTGTCTCGAAATGGCCTCCATGGTCGAATCAGTGTCCATAAGCCAGCACTAAACAAAAGACAATTGAAAAAACGTGTGGCATTTGCCAAGGCCCACAGCCTGCTAAAAGGTTGGACGCTGGAAAAGTGGCAGAAGGTGGATTTTTCAGATGAATCTTCTATTGAATTACACCACAGTCCCGCAAATATTGCAGGAGACCTACTGGAACCCTAATGGAGCCGAGATTTACCCAGAAAACAGTAAAAAGTTTGGTGGAGGCAAAATCATGGTCTGGGGTTACATCCAGTATGGGGGTGTGCGAGGGATCAGCAGGGTGGAAGGCAACATCAATAGTCTAAAATACCAAGAAATCTTAGCTACCTCTTATATTCCCAACCATAAAAAAGGCCAAATTCTGTATCAGGATGGTCCTCCATCGCATACTTCCATCTCCACATCAAAGTTCCTTAAGGCAAAGAAGATCAAGATGCTCCAGGATTGGCCAGCCCAGTCACCAGACATGAACAGCATTGAGCATATGTGGTGTAGGATGAAAGAGAAAGCATGGAAGACGAAACCAAAGAATACTGATGAACTCTGGGAGGCATGCAAGACTGTTTATTTGCTATTCCTGATGACTTAATCAATAAATTGTATGAATCCTTGCCAAACCGCATGGATGCTGTCCTTCAAGCTCATGGAAGTCATACAAGATATTAAATTTGGATCTCACAGCACCACTACTTAATTTGCTGACATATTTTTGGATTTGCAGTAAAGTTGTTTAATTTCTGTATAGGCGACAAAACCTTTGTCTTGCCAAAATTTTACCTTTCTGTCTTGATTAAATGATAAATCTTTTTTCAGTGAAACTAATTTATTTCAGTGCATTAAACATCATTTGGGACTGGAGGGCTTTAGCTTTTTATATGAGCTATTTCTAACACCAATTGATTAATTAAAAGTCAGGTTAATAGCAGGAGTTTCTACAAAATAGAGAAGCGACAAGACTTTTGTCAGGGACTGTATACCAAAATCCAGGTGACAGGTTCCCTTTAAGCTAAAGCTTGGGTGTATAGGGAGAGGCATTACCAGTAGACAGAGGGAGGCGCTCATGCCGCTCTACAGAGCACTAGTGAGACCTCATTTGGAGTATTGTGCGCAGTACTGGAGACCATATCTCCAGAAGGATATTGATACTTTGGAGAGAGTTCAGAGAAGAGCTACTAAACTGGTACATGGATTGCAGGATAAAACTTACCAGGAAAGATTAAAGGCCCTTAACATGTATAGCTTGGAAGAAAGACGAGACAGAGGGGATATGATAGAAACTGCTAAATACATAAAGGGAATCAACAAGGTAAAAGAGGAGAGAATATTTAAAAGAAGAAAAACTGCTACAAGAGGACATAGTGTTAAATTAGAGGGGCAAAGGTTTAACAGTAATATCAGGAAGTATTACTTTACTGAGAGAGTAGTGGATGCATGGAATAGCCTTCCTGCAGAAGTGGTAGCTGCAAATACAGTGGAGGAGTTTAAGCATGCATGGGATAGGCATAAGGCCATCCTTCATATAAGATAGGGCCGGGGCTATCCATAGTATTCAGTATATTGGGCAGACTAGATGGGCCAAATGGTTCTTATCTGCCGACACATTCTATGTTTCTATTAAGCGCCCCAAAAAACAAGCTTAATGTCACTCATTTGCCTTGTGAGTAGTCAAAATCCATAAAACTTTCAGGATAGGTTTGGGAAGCTGAGATCTTAGGTTGTGCAAAGTTTCAAGGCATTGAGGTTTAGACACATTATGGTACATTAAGCCAGGGCTTGACAAATTTCCTTGGAATCTAGGAGCCAGCTAAAAAAGTTAGGAGCCAGGCGGAGCCGCGTCATAAAGCCCCCAGTAGATGCCCCCATAGTGCTCCCCCCCCACTTCTCCATAGAGCCCCCCCAATAATGCTGTATACCATGTTACATATACCGCCGCTCCGTCCCCGGACACCATTGACTATAATGGGGACGGGGTGGAGCTCAGACGCAGCATGGCAGTTCGCGGTGAGAGGCCGCCGGACTAAAAAGTTGCACATGCAGTACTTTTAGTCTGGCGGCCTTTCACCATGCACTGCCGTGCTGCGCCGGAGCTCCGCCCCGTCCCCATTATAGTCAATGGGGACGGAACGGTGGTCCGGCGAAACAGCGGAAGGACGGATCCGACAGGATGAACAGCCTACCGGATCCGTCCTGCCGCAAGTGTGAAAGTACCCTTAGTTATATAGCTACTGAATGAGACAGAAGAAGGGATGCCTTTAACATATATATCTCCTTGAGAAGCCAATTTGATCCTAAAGGGTTAATTCAAACTGTAATCTAAACTCTGTCCTGTCACTTCTCTTATCTCTCTGCTCCTGTCCCTTAATCTTATCACTGCTGCAACAAAAGCATCAGCCTCAGTGTAAACTGTTCTAGTGACTCACGGCTCTTTTAACTCAAAGAATTGAATGAGTCTCTAACTAAGTCGGATCTTTAGATTCTTTTAGCCTGTGACTCATTCAATTCTTTCTTAGACTCCCTCCTGTACAGTGTGTGACTCAGAGCCGCTAGTGCTTGCCTTGCCTCAGCTCTGATTGGTTGGTGGGCGGGGAGGGGAGGGGCTGGCAGAAGCAGCTTCCACTCTAGGATCAGATTACACTCCTCCCGAGCCCCTCCCCTCCCTGCTGCCAGCGGCTCTGCCAGTGGTGTATCTTGGTTTTATGCTGCCCTAGGCAAGACTAAACTCGGGCACCCCCCTAATATAAATTTGACCCACCCCTTTCTGTCAAGGCCATAAAAATCATATATAAAAATTGTAAAATACTAAGTATGTGTGTCAGAAGTTGAGCTTTTTTTTTATTTTTAGAAAAATGATACAGGCAGCCATTTTATTTAATACATTGGTGCTAATTTCTGTGTTGGTTGGATGGGGGTGAGGGGTGGTATTACACAATCTGTATATGTATAAAAAAATTGTGTAATACTGCCCCCCCCCCCCAAGTCTACACTTACCTGGTCCTGATAACCAGACAACACACGATTGTCACTTCCGTTCCTCAATAAGCATTTTGAGGATAATTGTGTTCCTTCGCTAAAAAGACTGATCGCCCTACTTTCCAAGATACCTAAAAAGCCATTCAGTTCTACATTTACCATGCCCAATGACCACGTCCCATCAGAAGATAGCAATGAGGACTCAGCAATGGTATCTCCTAGCCGGACCAGAGGCCAGACCATGAGGTTTGTGTAAAGTGATGGGCGCTGGGCACTTCCTGAGGTGCCCGGGGATGGGCACTGATTTCATTGCTCTCCTATATTACTGCAGGTGGGCACAACCAGACTTTCTAGCATCAGACTATACCATGCAGCCCAGCATCTACATGCCAGGGTAGAAGGTTAGGGCTCTTCCTGGGGGCATCTCCCCTCATGTGCCCCCCCCGTGTGTGACATTCAGAGGCTCCATAGTTTAGGCTGCAGATGGAAGAGGAGGCAGCAGCAAAGTAACCCCACAGTCCTGGGCAGGCCACCATGGACAGGGCACAGGCTGCCTACACAATGTCATCTCCAGGGCTTACACTGGGGACCCACGTGCGGCCATGATGAGCTGCAGGGCTGTTTGTCAACACGCATCACCCTGGGGTGAGGAAATCACATGTGACAGGTCCCCTGGCGGCCCCACTCACCGGTGGATGCGGCGTCCATGGTCAGCTCATCCTGTCACCTGTCTCTGGTGCCTCCTTGTAGAGGCGGCTGGAGCTAGAGAGGAGCCATCACGTGCGGGCAGTGCTGGGACAGGCGGGGGAGGGGGTGTTTGTGCCGCACACTTCCTCTCCCCTCCCTGACAGTCATGTCTCCCCTCCCACTCTCCATGACAACCCGCTCTCACCCCTCCCCGGGGCGGCTGCCGGGCACACATGGCTGCTGTCCTGTACCGGGGAGAAGGCTCCATGGCTGGATGTATACTAATGGAGAAAGAAGAGCTTTTGGGACTCTGCCAGGGTAACTATCACTAAGCAAACAAGGCATTTTGCTGCCCCATCGGCAAGTGCCGCCCTAGGCAAATGCCTTGTTTGCCTCGTGATAGATACGCCTCTGGGCTCTGCTATTGTGTGCTGTGACGGAGCTGTTTCAAACGGTGCTGCCTCCGGACAGAACGGCAGCTCCGCACCCATCGCCCGGGCACCTTTGAAAATGGGCTGACAAATACCCAAGCGCCAGGACTAAATTCCTGGTCGCCATGGCGACCTGGCGCCTGGGATTTGTCGAGCCCTGCATTAAGCCATTTTCACATTAACCACTTGCCATCTGGGCCATTTGCCCCCTTCCTGACCAGGCCTAATTTTGCAAAACTGACATATGTCACTTTATGTGCTAATAACTTTGGAACCCGTTACTTATCCAAGCCATTCAGAGACTGTTTTCTCGTGACACAATGTACTTCATGATAGTCATAAATTTGAGTCAATATATTTCACCTTTATTTATGAAAAATCCCCAAAATCCCAAATTTACCCAAAATTTTAAAAAATTAGCAATTTTCTAAATTTCAATTTCTCTGCTTTTAACCCCTTAGGGACGCATGACGTTCTGGTACGGCATATTTCCCGAGTCCTTAAGGACCCATGACGTACCAGTACGTCTTGGCTTTAAATCGCGATTCCGGCGCCGCGGGGGTTAATCGGAACGGGATGCCGGCTGAAATCATTCAGCCGGCATCCTGTAACAACGCAGGGGGGGGGTCATTTGACCCCCCACCGTATCGGCGATCGCAGAAAACCGCAGGTCAATTCAGACCTGCGGTTTTCTGCGTTTCCGGTCCATTCGGGTCTCCGGTGACCCGATGAACCGGAAAAAGACTGTGATCGGTGGCGTGATTACACACCACCAATCACAGTCCGTGCATTTGGAGAGGCGGTGCTGGCCATGGTGCTGAATGCCGCTGTCCAAGGTGCTGATTGGTGCAGGGGAGAGAGGCGCGAGATTCAAACTTCCTGCGCTCCTCTCTCCCCTCCTCTTCCTGTTCTGCACGAGCACCCTGCAGCATCGTCCAGCACCAGCTCCTGTGTCCCCCTAATCGCCATCCATCACCCTCCTGCACCCATCGCCATCCAGGTAGGTTAGGGTCAGTGAGGGAGAGGCACCGTTAGGCAGGGAAAGAAGGTAGTTAGGGAAAAAAAAGCACTTTTATCTAAACTTTCTGTGTTCCATCTTTCAGACCCCAGACCCCCCCCCCTGCCACAAGGTTTCCACACACGCACATATACACGCACACACACCCATGGCCCGCCGGATGTTCTCGGCCGAGGAGGCATACGCCCAGATTGCCTCCGACTCCGAGAGCCCCAGTGAGGATGACCCCACGTTCCTTTTGTCAGCCGCAACCTCCTCATCATCATCTGATGATGATGAGCCCCCAAGGCGGCAGAGACGCCGCCAGGCGGAGCCAGGGGCCCCACATGCTAGGGATCCTGTGGCCCACCCTAGTACAAGCGGCCCTGGGGTTCGTACTGGTTTCCCGGCCCACCAAATAAGCCCACCGGAGCCCCCTGCCGATGAACTTATGTACTATGTTACTAACTTAGCTGGTGTCCCCCAGTGGACTTTGAGCCCGAGATTCAGGATTTTGCTGGCAATCCTGGAATCCAGATTCCCACAGTGGGGTTTACTGAAATTGACTTTTTTAGTTTTTTTTTCAGTAACCCACTGGTGAATCTGATGGTGGAGCAGACGAATCTGTACGCCCAACAATTAGTCGCTCAAAACCCGGGCTCATTTTTGGCTAGACCCGGTGGCTGGACGCCGGTCAGTGCAGCCGAGATGAGGACATTTTGGGGCCTCGTGTTGCATATGGGTCTAGTGCAAAAACCCAGTGTCAGGTAATACTGGACCCCACTGTACAGTATGGTCATGACACGTCCCCGGTTTGAGGCCATCCGGAAATGTCTGCATTATTCCGATAATGCAGCTTGTTTCCCCCGAGGTGATCGTATAAGATACGGCCGGTCATCGATCACTTTGGGGCCAAATTTGAACAGGCCTACGTACCTGGAAGGGAGGTCGCGGTTGATGAGTCCCTCGTTGCGTTCAAGGGGAGACTCAGTTTCCGCCAATACATTCCCACAAAGCGGGCGCGGTGTGGCGTGAAGCTATACAAAATTTGTGAGAGTACCTCAGGGTACACTTACAAATTTCGTGTGTACGAGGGGCGAGATTCCCGTATTCAACCCCCAGAATGTCCCCCTACTCTGGGTGTTAGCGGGAAACTCGTGTGGGACCTTATGTACCCACTGCTGGATAAGGGTTACCACTTGTACGTGGATAACTTTTATACCAGCATTCCCTTGTTCAGGTTCCTTGCCGCCAGATCCACGTTCGCTTGTAGGACCGTGCAGAAAAATCAACGCGGCCTCACTGCCCACCCCCTCCAGGTACCTATCCCCAGGGGTGAGACCCGTGCACTTACCAGTGGAAACCTGTTGCTGGTCAGGTATAAGGACAAGAGGGATGTCCTTATGCTGTCCACGGTAACAGCACCACCCCCGTCTCTGTGCGAGGTACCGCGGCATTGGTCCTCAAGCCCGATTGTATCGTCGACTACAATCGGTATAGTATTGGGAGGAGTTGATCTCTCTGATCAAGTCCTCAAGCCATATAATGCCATGCGTAAAATCCGGGCATGGTACAAAAAAGTTGCGGTCTGCTTGGTGCAGGTTGCCTTGTACAACTCTTTTGTACTATCCCGAAGCGCTGGCAGCACAGGGACATTCCTCCAATTCTATGAGGCAGTCCTCAAGGATCTGATCTTTTCGGACCGGGAAAGAGTAGGCCGGAGTACCTCGGGAACTGGAGGCGCCCGGATCGTCCCTGGCCAACACTTTCCAGGTGTGGTCCCCCATACTGGAAAGAAGGGACGGTCCCCAAAAAAGATGCAGAGTGTGTCGCAGGAGGGGGATACGGAAGGACACCACCACTCAGTGCGACACGTGCCCCGATCATCCGGGCCTCTGCATTATCGATTGCTTCAGGGAGTATCACACTTCCATGGAGTACTAAATTTTTATAATCCCCAACAGTCCACTAGAGAACATAAAAAACTATGGCTCTCAGACTTTGGAGACACGGAAACAATTTTTTTTCCCCAAAAAAATATTCGTTTTAGTGTAGGCATCATCAAACTGCGGCCCTCCAGATGTTGTAAAACTATAACTCCCAGCATGCCCAGATAACCTACAGCCATCAGCAGGGCATGGTGGGAATTGTAGTTTTACAACATCTGGAGGGCCGCAGTTTTAGGATGCCTGCTTAGTGTCTCCAAAGTCTGAGAGCCATACATATTGGGCATCGTCGCGTGCGTAAAAGTCGTCACTATAAAAATAACATTTGACCAAACCCCTCGGATGAACAGCGTTAAAAATATAAAATAAAAACTGTGCCAAAACACCAATTTTTGGGCAAAATTTCCATTTGAATCCTTTTTTCCGGTAATAAAGCAAGGGTTAACAGCCAAACAAAACTAAATATTTATTGCCCTGATTCTGTAGTTTGCAGAAACACCCCATATGTGGTCATAAATGGCTATATAGCCGCACGGCAGGGCATAGAACGAAGGGAACGCCATACGGTTTCTGGAAGGCAGATTTTGATGGACTGTTTTTTTTTTTTACACCATGTCCCATTAGAAGCCCCCCCTGATGTAGCCTAGAAACTCCAAAAAAGTGACCCCATCTAAGAAACTACACCCCTCAAGGTATTCAAAAGTTACTTTACAAACTATGTTAACCCTTTAGGTGTTCCACAAAACTAAATTGCGAATGTAGAAACAATTTTAGAATTTTCATTTTTAGTTACCTTGCCTCAAAAAAGTGTAATATAGAGCAACCAAAAATCATATTTACCCCTAAAATAGTCCCAAAACAACAACCACCTTATCCCGTAGTTTCCTAGATGGGGTCACTTTTATGGAGTTTCTACTCTAGGGGTGCATCAGGGGGCTTGAAAGGGTACATGGTGTAAATAAACCAGTCCAGCAAAATCTGCCTTCCAAAAACCATATGGCGTTCCCCTTCTTCTATGTCCTGCCGTTTAGCCAAATAGTAGTTTACGACCACATATGGGGTGTTTCTGCAAACTACAGAATCAGGGCAACCATTTTCAGTTTTGTTTGGCTGTTAACCCATTTTTTCCAGTAATAAAGTAAGGGTTAAAATGGAAAATTTTCCAAAAAATAGAAGTTTCTAAATTGTTTCTCCATCTGCCATTAACTCTTGTGGAACACCTAAAGGGATAACAACGTTTGTAAACCCAGTTTTGATTACCTTGAGGGGTGTACTTTCTTAGATGGAGTCACTTTTTTTTTATTTATATTCTAGGGGTGCAACAGGGGGCTTCAAATGGGACATGGTATAAACAAAACCTGTCCTGCAAAATCTGCCTTGCAAAACCCATATGGTGTTCCCCTCCTTCTATGTCCTCCCGTTTGTCCAAACAGCAGTTTACGACCACATATGGGGTATTTCTGCAAACTACAGAATCAGGGCAACCCATATTGAGTTTTGTTTGGCAGTTAACCCTTGTTTTATTCCTGGAAAAAATTTATTATATTGGAATATTTTCCAAAAAATGGAAATTTCTAAATTGTTTCTCCATCTGCCATTAACTCTTGTGGAACACCTAAAGGGTTAAAAAAGTTTGGAAACCCAGTTTTGAATACCTTGAGGGGTGTACTTTCTTAGATGGAGTCACTTTTTTGAAATTTCTATTCTAGGGGTGCAACAGGGGGCTTCAAATGAGACATGGTATAAACAAAACCAGTCCTGCAAAATCTGCCTTGCAAAACCCATATGGTGTTCCCCTCCTTCTATGTCCTCCCGTTTGGCCAAACAGCAGTTTACGACCACATATGGGGTTTTTCTGCAAACTACAGAATCAGGGCAACCCATATTGAGTTTTGTTTGGCAGTTAACCCTTGTTTTATTCCTGGAGAAAATTGATTATATTGGAAAAAAATTTAAAAAATAGAAATTTCTAAATTGTTTCTCCATCTGCCATTAAAGAGGACCTTTCACTACTCTACAAACTAAAAACTAACTATACCTGTGGGCAGAGCGGCGCCCAGGGGTCCCCCTGCACTTACTAGTAAGTCTGGGCGCCGCTCCGTTCGCCCGGTATAGGCTCCGGTGTCTGCGCTCCCTCTGACTGATTTTTTGTAGGAGGTGTGTCCCTTGCTGCACTGCTGGCCAATCGCAGCGCACAGCTCATAGCCAGTCTATGAGCTGTGCGCTGCGATTGGCCAGCAGTGCAGCAAGGGACACGCCTCTTACAAGAAATCAGTCAGAGGGAGCGCTGACACCGGAGCCTATACCGGGCGAACGGAACGGCGCCCAGACTTACTAGTAAGTGCAGGGGGACCCCTGGGCGCCGCTCTGCCCACAGGTATAGTTAGTTTTTAGTTTGTAGAGTAGTGAAAGGTCCTCTTTAACTCTTGTGGAACACCTAAAGGGTTAACAAAGTTTGTAAACCCAGTTTTGAATACCTTGAGGGGTGTACTTTCTTAGATGGAGTCACGTTTTTGAAATTTCTATTCTAGGGGTGCAACAGGGGGCTTCAAATGGGACATAGTATAAACAAAACCAGTCCTGCAAAATCTGCCTTGAAAAACCCATATGGTGTTCCCCTCCTTCTATGTCCTCCCGTTTGGCCAAACAGTAGTTTACGACCACATATGGGGTGTTTCTGCAAACTACAGAATCAGGGCAACCCATATTGAGTTTTGTTTGGCAGTTAACCCTTGTTTTTTTCCTGGAAAAAATTGATTATGTTGGAACAATTTCCAAAAAATCTAAATTCTTAAATTTTATGTCCATTTGCCATGAAGTCTTGTGGAAGACCTAAAAGGTTAACAAAGTTTATAAAAACAGTTTTGAATACCTTGAGGGGTGTAGTTTCTGGAATGGGGTCATTTTTGGGAGGGTTCTATTATCTAAGCCTCACAATATGACTTCAAACCTGAACTGGTCCATAAAAAGTGGGATTTTGAAGATTTCTGAAAAATTTAAAAATTTGCTTCTAAACTTCAAAGCTATGTAACATCCCCAAAAATAAAATATTATTCCCAAAATGCTACAAACATGAAGTAGACATATGGGGAATGTAAAGTCATGACAATTTTTGAGGGTATTACTATGTATTACAGAAGTAGAGAAACTGAAACTTTGAAATTTGCTAATTTTTCAAAATTTTTGGTAAATATGGTATTTTTTTATGCAAAAAAATTTACTTTTTTGACCCAATTTTAGCAGTGTCATGAAGTACAATATGTGACAAAAAAACAATCTCAGAATGGCCTGGGTAAGTCAAAGCGTTTTAAAGTTATCAGCACTTAAAGTGACACCGGTCAGATTTTCTGAAATTGGCCTTGTCCTTAAGGTGAAATAGGGCTGAGTCCTTAAGGGGTTAAAACAGAAAGTGATACCTCATAAAATATTTATTACTTAACATTCCCCATATGTCTACTTTATGTTGGGATCATTTTGGAAATGTCATTTTATTTTTTTAGGACGTTCGAAGGCTTAGAAGTTTAGAAGCAATTCTTAAAATTTTTAAGAAAATTGCCAAAACCCACTTTTTAAGGACCAGTTCAGGTCTGAACTCACTTTGTGGGGCCTACATAGTGGATACCCCCATAAATGACCCCTCAAGTTACTTAAAACCGATTTTACAAACTTTGTTAACCCTTTAGGCGTTCCACAAGAATTAAAGGAAAATGGAGATCCCATTTTTAAATTTCACTTTTTTGGCAGATTTTCCATTTTAATCCAATTTCTTCTTTAACACATCGATGGTTAACAGCCAAACAAAACTCAATATTTATTACCCAGATTCTGCGGTTTACAGAAACACCGCAGATGTGGTCATAAATTGCTGTATGGGCACACGGCAGGGCGCAGAAGAAAAGGAACTCCACATGTTTTTTAGATTCCATGTCCCATTTGAAGCCCCCTGATGCACCCTTACAGTAGAAACTCCCAAGAAGTGATCCCATTTTGGAAACTAGGGGATAAGGTGCCAGTTTTATTGGTACTATTTTTGGGTACTGTCACGGACGGTGTACAGGAAACAAGACAATGCAACATGCATATATGACTCACTGGATGCAAAGCTAAGGAACCAAAAGGGAGACCCCTGCACAAAACCTGGCACTTTCCCTGGCTGCTCAGCCTATGCAAAGATCCCAAAGGTGGATGGTTGCATATCCACGTACCTCGACTATATAACCCCTGAACACCCTACAATAGTGAGGGGACACGACCACCGGCTCCCTACACCAGACACGGAGGGAGTCAGAGTCACCTGGGTTTCAGCAAACAGAAAATAACAGATAAATGTACAGCACTTAACTTTGTAGCAGACTGGGAAACAGGATCAGCATGCACACACACTCCAGGAAGTAGTATAAGCCGCCCAGTAATGCATTATGGGGAGGAATTTAAAGGGAAGCAATCAGTCCAACTACATGACAGCTGAGAGAGGCTAACGAGATGAGGAACTGAACAGCACAACAAAGAAAACTCAAGGAGGAGGTTCTGAAAGGCCTCTGTCAGAGCTTCTCAGCTGTCTGGTTGTGGACTCCGGACACTCAGAGCCCACCTTCTCAGGATGGGACCTATGGAAAGCCCTGATGAGACGAGAGGCCTTAATGTCCGTCACTGGGACCCACATCCTCTCCTCAGGACCATAACCCTCCCAATGAACAAGGTACTGAAGAGAACCGCGGACAAGACGAGAATCCACAATCCTAGAGACCTGAAATTCAAGATTCCCATCAACCATAATAAGAGGAGGAGGCAAAGGCGAGGGTACAATGGGTTGAACATAAGGTTTCAATAAGGACTTATGAAAAACATTATGGATCTTCCAAGTCTGAGGAAGATCAAGACGGTAGGCAACAGGATTGATGACAGACAGGATTTTGTAAGGCCCAATAAACCTAGGACCCAACTTCCAGGAGGGAACCTTCAATTTGATATTCTTGGTAGACAACCACACCAGATCACCAACATTCAGGTCCGGACCAAGCACACGTCTCTTATCTGCCACACGCTTATATCTCTCACTCATGCTCTTTAGATTATCCTGAATCTTTTGCCAAATAGATGACAAAGACGAGGAGAATCTGTCCTCATCAGGTAAACCAGAAGACCCCTCTCCCGAGAAAGTCCCAAACTGCGGATGAAACCCATATGCACCAAAAAATGGTGACTTATCAGAGGACTCCTGACGACGGTTATTTAAAGCAAACTCAGCAAGGGACAAAAAAGAACACCAATCCTCTTGATTCTCCGCCACAAAACAGCGCAGATATGTCTCCAGATTCTGATTGACGCGCTCTGTCTGGCCATTCGACTGCGGGTGGAAAGCAGAAGAGAATGACAACCGAACCCCCAAGCGAGAACAGAAAGCCTTCCAGAATCTGGAAACAAACTGCGTGCCCCTATCAGAGACTATGTCTGAAGGAATACCGTGCAATTTGACAATGTGATCAATAAATGCCTGCGCCAGCGTCTTAGCATTGGGCAAACCAGGAAAAGGGATGAAATGCACCATTTTGCTAAAACGGTCCACCACCACCAGAATCACAGTCTTCCCCGAGGAACGAGGCAGGTCCGTTATAAAGTCCATGGACAGATGTGTCCAAGGACGGGAAGGAATGGGTAAGGGAAGGAGAGGACCTGATGGCCGTGAATGAGGGACTTTGGCACGAGCGCAAGTCTCGCAGGCTGCCACAAAACCCTCAACCGACTTACGAAGCGCAGGCCACCAGAATCTCCGAGCGATGAGATCCAGTGTGGCTCTTGCCCCCGGGTGCCCAGCAAGGACCGTATCGTGGTGTTCTTTAAAAATCTTGTGTCTTTAGCGAGAGGCACAAACAACCTCCCAGGAGGACAAAGATCAGGAGCCTCTGACTGGGCTGCCTGCACCTCTGCCTCCAATTCAGAAAAAAGAGCAGAGACCACCACACCTTCAGCCAAAATGGGACCCGGGTCTTCAAAATTCCCGCCTCCCGGAAAACAACGTGACAGGGCATCTGCCTTCACATTCTTAACTCCAGGGCGGAACGTGACAACAAAATTAAACCTAGAAAAGAACAAAGACCATCTGGCCTGTCTCGGGTTCAGACGCTTGGCTGACTCCAAGTAGGCCAGATTTTTATGGTCAGTAAATACGGTAATAGGGTGTCTGGCTCCCTCTAGCCAATGGCGCCATTCCTCAAAAGCCAACTTGATGGCCAACAATTCCCTATCTCCCACATCGTAATTTCTCTCTGCGGAGGAGAGTTTTTTCGAGAAAAAGGCACACGGTCGCCATTTGGCAGGAGAGGAACCCTGAGACAAGACCGCCCCCACACCCACCTCAGAAGCATCAACCTCAACTATGAAGGGTAAAGAAATATCAGGTTGCACCAAGATGGGAGCGGAAGCAAAACTCTCCTTGATATTAGAAAAAGCCTTACGCGCCTCTACTGACCAAGAAGAAAAATCTACCCCCTTTCTGGTCATATCAGTGAGTGGTTTAACAATAGAGGAATAATTCAAAATAAACTTCCTGTAATAATTGGCAAAGCCCAAAAAACGCATCAGCGCCTTCTGATTCTCAGGAAGCTCCCACTCAAGCACAGCGCGGACCTTCTCGGGGTCCATGCGAAAACCAGAAGCGGAGAGAAGAAACCCCAGAAATTGAATTTCTGGAACCGCAAACACACATTTTTCCAGTTTCGCATATAATTTATTCTCCCGCAGGATGAGCAAGACCTGACGTAAATGTTCCTTATGAGTTTTGAAATCAGGAGAAAAAATCAAAATGTCATCCAAATACACTAATACAAATTTTCCCATCAAATGATAAAAAATGCTGTTCACGAAATGCTGAAAAACGGCTGGGGCATTCATCAAACCAAAAGGCATAACCAAATTCTCAAAATGGCCCTCAGGGGTATTGAAGGCCGTCTTCCATTCGTCTCCTTCTCTGACCCTGACCAGGTTGTATGCCCCTCTTAGATCTAATTTGGAAAAGACTTTAGCCCCAACAACCTGGTTAAACAGGTCCGGGATCAGAGGAAGCGGATAAGGGTCACGAATAGTGATACTGTTCAGCTCCCTGAAATCCAGACAAGGTCTTAAAGAACCATCTTTTTTCTTAACAAAGAAAAAACCAGCGGCAACAGGTGACTTCGAGGGTCGTATGTGTCCTTTTCTCAGACTCTCAGAGATATAAGCACGCATAGCGATCCTCTCAGGTTGGGAAAGATTGTATAAACGAGATTTAGGCAGTTTGGCGCCTGGGATGAGATTAATAGGGCAATCGTACTCCCTGTGCGGGGGCAAATCCTGAACTCCACTCTCAGAGAAGACATCCGAAAATTCAGAGAGAAAAGATGGTACAGTCTTAGTAGCAACCTCAGAAACAGATGTCGTGAGGCAATTCTCTCTGCAAAAGTCACTCCAACCATTTATTTGCCTCGCTTGCCAATCAATGGTGGGGTTATGTTTAGTGAGCCAGGGTAGCCCCAACACTAGAGGAGTAGGCAAACCGCTAAGGACGAAACATGACACATCCTCAACATGAGCATCACTCACAATTAAACGGATATTGTGAACTATGCCCTTTAATGATTTCTGAGAAAGTGGAGCGGAATCAATAGCAAAAACAGGAATATCCTTTCCCAAAGTGCGCACCTGGAAACCATGAGTTATTGCAAATTGATTATCAATGAGATTGACAGCTGCTCCACTATCCACAAAAATCTCACAAAAAATGCTCTTGCTCTCTAGCGCCACCCTAGCAGGCAGGACAAAACGGGAACTACAAGCAAACGGAAAACCTTCAATTTCCGCCTCAACCCTGCCAATAGTAACAGACGGAACATTTTTTAAAGATTTTTTCCTGTTTGTTTCTTTATTACTCCCAGAAAACTGCCTGAATCTCCTAGAGGGACAAACATTTGCCAAATGATTTATACCTCCACAACAAAAACAAACCCTCCCATGCGAGCTGAATCTTCTATTGTCAGAAGCAATCAACCCCAGCTGCATGGGCTCCTGCTCAGAAGGGGCTGACAGCGACCGAGACCCCTGCGCACAGAATGAGACCGCTGCACTGTCCTGGGACTGAGTATGACAGGAAGGAGACATCTCTCCTCTCTCTCTAAGACGCCTGTCAATACGAACGGCCTGAGACATAGCAGAGTCCAAAGAAATAGGCCTCTCATGAAAGGCAAATGCATCTTTCAATCCCTCTGAAAGACCATGGCAAAATTGACTTCGGAGTGCAGCATCATTCCAACCAGTATCAGCTGCCCATCTCCGAAATTCTGAGCAGTATATCTCTGCGGATTGTTTACCCTGGCATAATAGACGTAGTCTAGACTCAGCCAGAGCAATACGATCCGGATCATCATATATCTGACCCAGGGCTAAAAAGAATTCATCCACTGAACGGAGAGGCCGTGCCCCCTCCGGCAGCGAAAAGGCCCAAGACTGAGCGTTACCCCTGAGCAGCGATATAATGATCCCCACCCTCCGTTCCTCATCACCAGAGGAATGGGGAAGAAGGCGAAAATGGAGTTTGCAAGCCTCTCTAAAACGCACAAAATTCTCACTACCCCCGGAGAACGTATCCGGGAGCGAGATCTTAGGCTCAGAACAAACTCCATGAACGCAAGCTGAACCGGTCACTTGAAGCTGAGAAAAAGTCTTACGGAGATCAGCTACCTCCAATGAAAGACCCTGGAAGCGTTCAGCCAAAAGTGAAACCGGATCCATGCTTGAGACGGTTTTGGTGGCTTATAATGTCACGGACGGTGTACAGGAAACAAGACAATGCAACATGCATATATGACTCACTGGATCCAAAGCTAAGGAACCAAAAGGGAGACCCCTGCACAAAACCTGGCACTTTCCCTGGCTGCTCAGCCTATGCAAAAATCCCAAAGGTGGATGGTTGCATATCCACGTACCTCGACTATATAACCCCTGAACACCCTACAATAGTGAGGGGACACGACCACCGGCTCCCTACACCAGACACGGAGGGAGTCAGTGTCACCTGGGATCCAGCAAACAGAAAATAACAGATAAATGTACAGCACTTAACTTTGTAGCAGACTGGGAAACAGGATCAGCATGCACACACACTCCAGGAAGTAGTATAAGCCGCCCAGTAATGCATTATGGGGAGGAATTTAAAGGGAAGCAATCAGTCCAACTACATGACAGCTGAGAGAGGCTAACGAGATGAGGAACTGAACAGCACAACAAAGAAAACTCAAGGAGGAGGTTCTGAAAGGCTTCTGTCAGAGCTTCTCAGCTGTCTGGTTGTGACAGGTACATATGATTTGATCATTTTTGATCATTAATTAGAACACTTTATGGGGCAAGGTGACCAAAAAATTGGTTGTTTTAGCACAGTTTTTATTTATTTATTTTTACAGCGTTCATCTGAGGGGTTCAGTCAAGTGACATTTTTATAGAGCAGATTGTTATTGATGTGGCGATACCGAATATGTTTACTTTTTCTTATTTGTTAAAGTTTTACACAATAATAGCATTTAAAAAAATATATATATATGTTTTAATGTGTCCATGTTCTGAGAGCTATATTTTTTATTAATTTTTTTGAGATTTTCTTATGTAGAGGCTCATTTTTTGCGGGATGAGGTGACGGTTTTATTGGTACCATTTTGTGGGACATACGCCTTTTTGATCACTTGGTGTTCCACTTTTTGTGATGTAAGGTGACAAAAATTGCTTGTTTTGACACAGTTTTTATTTTTTACGGTGTTCACCCGAGGGGTTAGGTCATGTGATATTTTTATGGAGCTGGTTTTTATGGACGCGGCAATACTTAATATGTATACTTTTTTTTTATTTCACTTTAACACAATAATAGCATTTTTGAAACCAAAAAAGTTGTGTTTTAGTGTCTCCATGTTCTAAGAGCTATAGTTTTTTATTTTTTGAGAGATTTTCTTATGTAGGGGCTCATTTTTTGCGGGATGAGGTGACGGTTTTATTGGTACCATTTTGTGGGACACACGCTTTTTTGATCACTTGGTGTTGCACTTTTTGTGATGCAAGGTTACAAAAATGGCTTTTTTGACTTTTTTTTATGGTGTTTATTGGACTGGGTCGATTATGTGATATATTTATAGAGTTGACCATCACGGACGCAGCAATACCAAATATGTCTATTTTATTTTATTTTTTTCTATTTTTAACTTTTTTTTTTTACATGTGAAAACTTTATTTTTATTTTTTTAACATTTTATTTTATATTTTATTTTTTTTATTTTACACTTTGCGTCCCCCATAAGGTCATACAAGACCTCTGGGGGACATTTAACTTCACTTTTTTTTTTTTATTGTTCATTTCTCCTGTAACAGGGGCTGACATAGTAGCCCCAGTTACAGGAGAAATGCACCCCCCCCCCCCCCCCCCCCGAGAGGCTCTACAGCGCTGTACAGCCTTAGTGCAGGGCTGATCGAGGTCTCTGAAAGACCTCACAGCTCCTGCACTCACCCTTCTCCGGCGATCACATGTCCTGGAGACCATGCTGATGTACCGATCTGCCAGCACTAATGAGAGGGAGACGGTACAAGCCTTTCTGAGCGCTGTAACTGGAAATTACAGCGCTCACATGCCCTGGAGACAGGGGCGTAGATAAGGGGGGGATAGGGGGGTTCAAACCCCCCCAGAGTGTCTGTCCTCAGCATCAGTGCCGGATTACAATAGGGACGTTTGGGTCAGCAGCCCCGGGCCCAGCACCGCTGGGGGGCCCAACGCTGACCCGAACGCCCACATACTGCGGCGGGGCACGGGAGCACATAGCTCCTTGTCCCGTCGCCGATCACCGCCATAGGCTTCAGGCCTTGTAGGCCTGAGGCCTATGCGGTAGTGAAATCCCAGCGCAGGCGTGCGTGATGATGTTATTGCGCGCCTGTGCTGGGACGCAGCACTGTGACGCGCCTGACTCATCCCTGCGAGCAAGCGCCTGGCCCTGGACATAGGTGAGTATTTAGTGTGGGGGGGCAAATTATTATTGGAGGGACTACTATGTGTGGGCAAATTTCTATATGGGGCAGTGTGGGGGAAACTATTGTGTGGGGGCAGTGTGGGGGTAATTGCTATGTGGGGACAGTGTGGGGTAATTTTTATGTGGTGACAGTGTGGGGAAATTGCTATGTGGGGGCAGTGTGGGGGCAAATTACTATGTGGGGCAGTGTGGGGGCAAACTACTATGTGGGGCAGTGTGGTGGAAATTACTGTGTGGGGGCGAATTACTGTGTGGGGGCAAACTACTATATGGGGCAGTTTGGGAGAAATTACTGTGTGGGGGCAAATTACTATGGGGGGGATTACTATGTGGGGGTGTTGCTATTGGGGAGGCACTGTAGGGGCAATTCTATTATTTCTGGGGACACTATACAGGGATTATTGCCTGGAGCACAATAGAGGGTGTTATTATTACTGGGGGTCTCTAGGGGACATTATAGCTGCTGTGGACACTATAGGAACATTTGGGGTAATTTATCAAACTGGTGTAACGCAGAACTGGCTTAGTTGCCCATAGCAGCCAATCAGATTCCACCTTTCATATTTGACAGCTCTTTTGGAAATCCAGTTCTACTTTACACCAGTTTGATAAATTACCCCAATTATGTCTATTAGGGTCACAATTTTTTCAGCAGTACAGTACCTGGGGCATTGGGGGGCACAACGGGCACAGTATTGGGGGTGGCAGCAGGATGACACTGTGGGGACACCAGAATGAGGAGGTTGATGGAAAAATTGAGAAATCTAACGTGTCTGTCTAACTGTAGAGATGAGATGCGGTTGAAAGAATTTGCCATGGTGGTCTGGGTCAAATGGAGGAGAAGAGGTGGTGCTGTATTCTCCTCCATGTCTTTTTTATTACAATTATATATTTGGCGACCACATTTTTCAGTTTAGGACCCAATTTGGGGTATTTTAAGTTAGTGATAGATTATTAGATTAGTAGTACATATACTTTGCACAAGTACCTCACTTAGTCACTTACATAAGGAACGGCGGGTCCGTCTGCCCTGCCCGGAGACCATGCTGATCAGTCTCCAGGGCTTACAGTTTATTTATTACAGTCTCCAGGGCTTACAGTTTATTTATTACAGTCTCCAGGGCTTACATTGCGATCAAGTTTAAATACCTCCGTCTCTGATTGGCAGTAATGAAAGGGAGATGGTACATGCATTTGTGATCGCTCTGACTGCTTTTCAGATCGATCAAAAGCCCGGAGACCAGCAAAAAAGGTCTCAGGGTAAAGCTCCATGTTCTTGGCTGTCAGGATGGAGCTCAGTCACAGAGTTTCTATGTACAGGGGCGGAGAACAGGGGGGAAAGCTGCAGGACGTTTTAGAACGTGCTTTCAGAAATAGAGATCCACCTCCCGGACGTTTATAGTAAATGGGCAGACGGGAGGTGGTTAAATGTTTTCGAATGTCCCCTATCTAATGTAATGACACAGCAAAGCACAGCAATGACACTGCTCTCTTTCTCTCAGAACTGCAAAAAACTGCAAAAAATGGCTGCTGGGGAGGCTCTTATATAGTAAGGGGTAGGCAACTTTCCTATTGGTTGCTAGGGATGTTGCTAAGCTCAGACAAAGATATTGCAGCCTTCTCATTGGCCCACAAGCAAGAATCAGGGCGGGATCATGGGTTCAGATGGAAAAAAAAAAACTAGAATATTCGTGAATACGAATATATAGCACTTAATTCTAAATCTTTGCGAATTCTCGAAGTGGCGATATTCACGATCAAAATTCGCAATTCGAATATTCACGCCCAACACTATTACCCAGGCTGTAACCTCCCCTACTGAACCCTGTTGAACATAAATGCTGTGGAATGATTCCTCCCTATCCTTTCCCTACACCTTGAATAATCTTTCCCTGAACTTGTAAATCGTTTTTTAGCACAATTAAGTTTTTTCTAGCACTGTCCCTAGCGCCTGCTGACGTCTCTCCCTGCACTAAGTACACTGGAAAATGGCAGAATCCAGGATGGTTGAGGGTTTTTATAGGGCTGTGACATCACAGGGATGACTGCTGATTGGCTGCATGCATGGCATTATGGCAGGATTGGTGCAAGGATTTTTGCCACCCTAGTCTCCCATGCTATGTACATACATCCTCAGTCTGATCTATAGGCTCCCATGCTATGTATATACATCCTTAGTCTGATCTATAGGCTCCCATGCTATGTATATACATCCTTAGTCTGATCTATAGGCTTCCATGCTATGTATATACAGCCTCAGTCTGATCTATAGGCCCCGTGCTATGTATAGACATCTGTCACCTGTATGTCACTGCTCCATCCCATAGCCCAGCTCCGTCCCAGCCTCTCACACATTCTGCCAGCACTAATCCCATCATCGCCTCCTCCGGGCTGCTCTCCCCTCATTTATTCCCCACTCTCCCTCCCCCAGGACAGCACGTCCCGACTGTCACGGCCATGCCCATGACCGTGACTCCTTGACCGCATGCGGTTGCCTGCGGTTTTCTATGGGTATTCAACCATGGGTGAGGGCCGCTGGTGTGTGGCCTCACTTGTGGTTGCCGCAGGCAACTAGCGTGGTATTTTGCAGCAGAGCAGCCTGAGCGTCGCTAGGCAGCTTGCTGCCCTGGCATGCGGTCTCACCTGACTCCCTTTTTGTTAGGTGTGTGTGTTGTGTGCACGGTGTATTATGTTTTGTGTGCACTTCCCCTTATATGTGTGTTTTCCCTTCTGTGTGCTGGAAGGGTTAACTTCCTTCCCAGTGTGTGTGATGTCACTGGGTGTGGTTGACCGGTGGGTGTGGCTTTTTGGCCTATATAGCCTGAGTCTCTTGCAGGCTTCAGTTGGTTGCTTCAGCCCTGCTAGCTGGAGCAGCCTCCTGTGTATTTGATCTGCCTGTGAGAGCCACCACTGTGGTCATATGTTTAAGTTCGTTTGTCTTTGTCTGTGTGATGTTCGGTTTATGCTTTCTTGTATATTTATGTGCTGCCATGTATCTGGGTTCCGGTGTGTGGATGAGTTTGTTATTTGTGGACTTCAGTTTTCCTGCACACGGATCCAGTCAGCAGGGCTGTGGCAGGTGGCTGGAACTAGTGCAGCGCCTGCCATATACATTGGTTTGCATTCGTGTACCCCTTTTCCCTACTGCTTGGCCATTGGGACTCCTGCTCCTCCCTATCTTGGAGGAGTGGGTTGTCCTACTCTGTTCCTTAGGTCAGGGCCGACTTGAGGGCTTGTAGGGACTAGTAGGTTCCAGGGTATGAGCCCTCCTACCATCAAGGTCGGCTCATACTGACAGGAGACAGGGTCAGCGTTAGGGACGCACTAGGAGGTGACCTGCTCCCTAATGCTGCGGTCCTGGCCAAGTAGTGACCGGACATCCTCTGACATCACACGGCTGAGGATTTCCCCCATCCTCAGCCGTGACACCGACACAGCCCCCATCCCGTGACTTACAACTTTTTTACCAGCACCATCGCCGCTCCTTGCGCCTCCCGATCTTCTCCTCCACTGATCCCGGCCCCGAGTGAAGGTTACCGGCCACTTCCTACTCCGCACCACGCTGGGGGCGGGGCCCTGCTGCAGCAACTACTACGTCACGGCCAGAGCGGCGCCCTCAGCAAGAGGGCGCTCTACGTGGTGGCCTACTTTGCTTATGGGTGGTGCCGGCCTTGCATTATGGGTGATATTACCTTCCCAGTGTTCTTTGTGCCATGTCCTCAAACGTGCAGGAGCCATTTTAGGAAAAAATGTGATTCATTACCATGAAGCGTGAGGAAATTCTGATTCGGTGCAAATTGAATTTTTCCTGAATTTAGATCGAATTCCACTTAGTCAACTTCGATTCGCTCATCTCTAGTTGCCACCAAGGCTGGCACAACCAGTTATTAGATTTAGGGGGCAATTACTTTTTCACATAGGGCCAGGTTGGTTTAGATAGCTATTTTCCCTTAGTAAATAATATCATTTAAAAACTACACTTTGGTATTTCCTCGGGTTATCTTTGCTGATGTTCAAATATGTTTTATAATCTGAAACATTGAAGTGTAACAAATGTGTAAAAATGCAAGTAATCTGTAAGGGGGCAGATACTTTTTTTTACAGCACTGTATATACTATAATAGTTCCTTCTATGTACAAAACTATAACTACCATAATACTGCTCTTATGTGCAAGAAAATATTGAGTATAATATTGCCTCCTATGTACAAAAATATAACTACTATACAGGGAGTGCAGAATTATTAGGCAAATGAGTATTTTGACCACATCATCCTCTTTATGCATGTTGTCTTACTCCAAGCTGTATAGGCTCGAAAGCCTACTACCAATTAAGCATATTAGGTGATGTGCATCTCTGTAATGAGAAGGGGTGTGGTCTAATGACATCAACACCCTATATCAGGTGTGCATAATTATTAGGCAACTTCCTTTCCTTTGGCAAAATGGGTCAAAAGAAGGACTTGACAGGCTCAGAAAAGTCAAAAATAGTGAGATATCTTGCAGAGGGATGCAGCACTCTTAAAATTGCAAAGCTTCTGAAGCGTGATCATCGAACAATCAAGCGTTTCATTCAAAATAGTCAACAGGGTCGCAAGAAGCGTGTGGAAAAACCAAGGCGCAAAATAACTGCCCATGAACTGAGAAAAGTCAAGCGTGCAGCTGCCAAGATGCCACTTGCCACCAGTTGCATATTTCAGAGCTGCAACATCACTGGAGTGCCCAAAAGCACAAGGTGTGCAATACTCAGAGACATGGCCAAGGTAAGAAAGGCTGAAAGACGACCACCACTGAACAAGACACACAAGCTGAAACGTCAAGACTGGGCCAAGAAATATCTCAAGACTGATTTTTCTAAGGTTTTATGGACTGATGAAATGAGAGTGAGTCTTGATGGGCCAGATGGATGGGCCCGTGGCTGGATTGGTAAAGGGCAGAGAGCTCCAGTCCGACTCAGACGCCAGCAAGGTGGAGGTGGAGTACTGGTTTGGGCTGGTATCATCAAAGATGAGCTTGTAGGGGCCTTTTCGGGTTGAGGATGGAGTCAAGCTCAACTCCCAGTCCTACTGCCAGTTTCTGGAAGACACCTTCTTCAAGCAGTGGTACAGGAAGAAGTCTGCATCCTTCAAGAAAAACATGATTTTCATGCAGGACAATGCTCCATCACACGCGTCCAAGTACTCCACAGCGTGGCTGGCAAGAAAGGGTATAAAAGAAGAAAATCTAATGACATGGCCTCCTTGTTCACCTGATCTGAACCCCATTGAGAACCTGTGGTCCATCATCAAATGTGAGATTTACAAGGAGGGAAAACAGTACACCTCTCTGAACAGTGTCTGGGAGGCTGTGGTTGCTGCTGCACGCAATGTTGATGGTGAACAGATCAAAACACTGACAGAATCCATGGATGGCAGGCTTTTGAGTGTCCTTGCAAAGAAAGGTGGCTATATTGGTCACTGATTTGTTTTTGTTTTGTTTTTGAATGTCAGAAATGTATATTTGTGAATGTTGAGATGTTATATTGGTTTCACTGGTAAAAATAATAATTGAAATGGGTATATATTAGTTTTTTTGTTAAGTTGCCTAATAATTATGCACAGTAATAGTCACCTGCACACACAGATATCCCCCTAAAATAGCTAAAACTAAAACAACTAAAACTACTTCCAAAAATATTCAACTTTGATATTAATGAGTTTTTTGGGTTCATTGAGAACATGGTTGTTGTTCAATAATAAAATTAATCCTCAAAAATACAACTTGCCTAATAATTCTGCACTCCCTGTAATACTGCTCCTATGTACAAGAATATAACTACTATAATACTGCCTCCTATGTACAAGAATATAACTACTATAATACTGCTCCTATGTACAAGAATATAACTACTATAGGGGGCGGGGCTTGACCGGCGTCTTGAACGGCCGCATGTGAAGAGAGCTCCCTTCTCCAAAACCCTATAAAGTGGTTTATCTCGCACCCTACTTGATTTAAGATGGGGAAAATCGGCAAATACCTGCCTAAAGATAAGACTGAACCTCTCAAGCAAGACAGAGGATCCTCCGACATGGAGAAATACTTCAACAAGCGATCTGCAGCTTCGGCACCTGAGCGGCCTAAGATGGCGCCTGCAGACCCCGAGGAGGGCATTGAGGATGCTGAGAGAGCTGACAGCCCCTGCACGGAGGAGTCCTTGAGCTCGCAAGCAGAAGCACTGGAGCCTATCTCAAAGACATTCCTACAGCAGGCGCTTACATCGGCATTGTACCCGGTGATGCAGGAACTAAATGAGATCAAAGGGGACGTGAAACATATCGGCCATAGAGTCGAGAGATTGGAACAGACGCAGGGAGCCATAATAGAACATGCCCGCACGCTGGGAGATAACTCCTCCGCATACTTGTCTTCCCTGGATCACGCGTACGCCCTGATAGAGGATCAGGAAAATAGGAGCCGACGGAAAAACGTGCGGTTTAGAGGCTTACCGGAGACGGTGTCTCACGAGCAGTTGCCCGAGGCGGCGGCCGCCATCTTTGAACTCCTGTTAGGCCCAGAGTGCGCTTCTCAGATTGCGATAGAGCGCATTCACCGAGCACTACGCCCAAAGCCTAAAGAAAGTGATCCTCCTAGAGATGTCGTTTGTGGCCTCCTGAGATACACGGACACAGCAGCCTTGTTCAAAGCAGCAAGAGAAAAGGGGGACATTAAGTATGACAGCTCTAAAATCTTATTGTTCCAGGATCTGGCGCCTACTACTTTAAGCAAGAGGAGAGCCCTGCGCCCGGTTACGGAAATCCTGAAGCGGAATAAAATCCCGTTCAAATGGCTCTTCCCTTTTGGCCTTACATTTTCTGCGGACGGAAGGAGGTGCACTATACGGACCCCAAGTGACCTGCCGGCGGTGTGGGAGCTGCTGAATACCTCGCCACAAGATATACCGTCATGGCTACCCTCGGCGGACACTGGAGTCCCACTCCCAGAACTTCCAGAATGCTCCAGATGGTCCAAAGTTCCCTCAAGAAAAGGTCTGGGAGCCAAGCAAAGAATCACCTGAACTGTCGCTACAGGTTGTATGTTCCCTTCGCATACAAGAGTCTCCTAGGTTCGGTTTTATATAGGAGCACCTTGAGACTTACGGGATAGTGGCATCTTATCTAGATGAGTGGTTGTGAGGGTCGGAAGAGATTGCCACTATGGAAGTCACAATGCTCGGTGCTTCCCTGATAATATGCGGGACGTTTTGCATTACCACATTAGGTTTGATCCCACTGCAAATGTTTGGTTCAGTCGGAGCTTGCACACTAGTTAGGGGATAATGTTAACATGTATGTACTACAATGCACACTTTATAGGGTAGGGGTTCCAGATTGTGGTACTGGGTGCAGTGCTGACGATGTCTTACACGTGGGCCTGCGCTCAATTGACCGCTAGAGGCCCCTATTTCATGTTCTGGTGTTTTCCCGCCTCAGCCGGGATCCTCCTACGCAGCGCTCTGCACATTCTGTTCATACTGGCGATGGGGCCGCGGAGGGTCTCGTCTGTTCCGGGGAAACGCCTGAGCTCCATCTTATGTTCGTTGTTATGTTTTGTTTACCCGGTTTACCTATCCATGACCAAGAGTGGAGGCGCATATGTGTTTTCATGTAAATCGAATTGCTGATGGCTGCTGTGAATTGCACCACGTTCAATGTACGGGGTTTTAACACCCCTCAAAAACGCTCACAAGTGATCAGGCTCCTGAAGAAACAACACACTAATATTTGCTTCTTTCAGGAATTGCATTTTAAATTGGGCCATATCCCTAAACTCTCTCAATCCTATTTCCAGCACTGGTTCATCAGCGCTCATGCCAAGGCTTCCAGGGGTGCGGGGATCGCCATATCTAAAGGGACTCCCTTTTCCCTTACTGCATCTTTAGCTGATCGGGAAGGCCGGTACATGTTTGTCAAAGGTAAGCTGGGGACGGTCTCGGTGACACTTGCAAGTTTATATAGTCCTAACAGAGGGCAAGGCCAATGGCTTAAAGCAACCTTAAAGACACTGACTTCCTTTGCAGAGGGCGTGTGGCTGGTGGGGGGCGATCTGAATGTGGCTCTAAACCCTTTAGTGGACGCGTCAGACCATTCTTCACAACTGACCCATGTAGCTCTTAGCAGAATTAATAAACACTTAACAGGGGCGCAGTTATTAGACACGTGGAGACTGATACATCCCACTGACCTGGACTACACATTTTTCTCGTCCCCACATAAGGTCTATAGCAGGTTGGACTACATTTTTATCTCCACTAATCATGCAGGACTAGTGAGTGACTCCACCATCAACCCTATGACGGTGTCTGACCATGCGCCGGTGACGACATCAGTGGTGTTCTCGGAACTACCTCAGCGCTCACGGCAATGGAGACTTAATGAGACTCTGTTGGATGATATTGAGGAGGTGAGGAGTATAGAGGTTAAGCTGCAACAGTTTTTTCGGGAGAACACCACGGATGACGTCTCCATAGTTACAGTGTGGGAAACACACAAGGCTGTCCTTAGAGGAGAGTTGATAGCCCTTGGCAGCAGGAAGAAGAAGGAAAGGATGGCTACCTTTCATTCTTTGATAGAGAAAATCTCATCCCTGGAGTCGCTTCATAAAAAATCCAAGTCCATAGAGGCCCAAAAAGAGCTTAAACTGACAAGAATAAAGCTGAAGGATCACCTCAATTATCACCATGCTAGGTCATACCAATATGCCCAATTCCGCTTTTACGCTCACGGTGATAAAGGCACTAGGCTAATGGCCTCGTTGCTTAAACAGAAGAAAGATGCGTCCTATATTCATGGGATACGGGACAACTTGGGGCAATTGAAGCATGAGACCTCGGAGATTGCAACGGAATTTAAAAACTTCTACAGCGAACTGTACGGGCTAAAATGTGCGGATAATGACTCGGAGGCAGAGGTGGCTCAGGCAGCAGACGCGTTTCTAGCTAACCTTACACTACCCGCACTCACACCTGAGGAGAAGGAGCAGCTCCTTACACCAGTTACGGAGAAGGAATTGGCTGGCATTTTGGGCTCTATGCCGTTAGGGAAGAGCCCAGGCCCTGATGGGTTCTCCGTGGGATACTACAAAACGCTGTCGGCTACATTATTACCACATATGACCAACTGGTGTAACGCTCTGCTGGGGGGTTCTATTTTACATAAGCAAGCATTAGAAGCGACGGTTACGATCCTGCCAAAACCGGGGAAAGATCCCAACCAATGCGGCAGCTATAGACCAATATCGCTCCTTAATGTAGATATCAAAATATGGGCCAAAGTCTTAGCCTCGCGCCTTGCCACATTGTTACCACGGTTAATCCATCCTGACCAGTCAGGGTTCGTACCTGGGCGGGAGGGTTGTCAGAATTCATGCAGAGTTTTATCGGCGATGCAACTGGCCAAAAAAAGAGGGGTACCACTGGTACTGCTGGGTGTGGATGCGGAAAAGGCCTTCGACAGGGTGAGTTGGAGCTATATGAGAAAAACATTGCACAAATTTGGAATCCCTGAGAAGTTCCAAGATGCTATCCTGTCCCTATATAGTGACCCTAGTGCCCGCATCCGGGTTAATGGTACTCTGTCGCAGTCATTCCCAATTACGAACGGGACTCGTCAGGGTTGCCCTCTATCTCCTACTCTGTATATTATGGTAATGGAGACGTTGTTGCAAGCAATTAGAGAACACCCCAACATAAAAGGAGTTAAGGCCCATGAGAGTTCCCCCGAGTTCGTCACTGCTGCGTACGCAGACGACCTGTTAGTGATGCTAGCCAACCCTGTCGAGGCCTTTCCGCATCTTCTATCCCTTTTTAACAACTATGGGAGGATCTCCAATTTTAAAGCCAATTATACGAAATCGGAGGCTATGAATGTTTCGGCGCCGAAACCTATGGTTTCTGTGTTGAAAGAGTCGACACCGTTCATATGGCAGTCCTCTCACCTTTCTTATCTAGGGGTCAAACTTCCAGCTGGTTTGGATCAGATTTTCTCTCTGAATTATAGCCCTCTACTTAAAGAGATACAGACGCAGCTCCACTCGCTCAAAATCCCGTATGTGTCGTGGATGGGGAGGAAAAATCTTTTAAAAGCCTTTATAATGCCTAGGCTCCTGTATGTCCTTCAGATGCTACCCATATTTATCCCCATGTCCTTTTTTAACAATGTTAGGAGGCTGTTTAGAGCATTCTTGTGGGGAGGAAAGACTGCTAGGATAGCCCATAGTAGGCTGATACAGAGGAGGAACACGGGGGGATTTGGGCTGCCGGATGCGCATCTTTACTACCAGGCTATACACTTGAAAAGGTGGATTCAATTGCATGCACCTAAATATCGCATTTGGGGAAGTGAGATGGAGCTTACGCAACTTACAGCAGTACAGAGGGCGGGTCTCTGGGGCCTGAATACCTCCAACCTTAGGTCACAAGTGTTACTTGGGGGAACGGCATCGGTAATACAACAGCTGAACAAAACGCATAATCTCCTGAATAATCCTTCCCCTTCCATGCCAGCGGATCTGCTCCCTTTCGCCACACGCCCAAAAGCGAGGCAAGTTGCACCGGTATGGCTTAAACTTTGTAAATATAGGGCGGAGGAATTTCTGTCCATGGCGTCTGGAGACCTAGAGGAAGATCACCCGCTTCATTCCCTTAAGCGGTCATGCAACTTCCTGGAGCTGATTGAGCTTAACTCTGTCTCTAAACTGATTATAGGGAGCAATAGTACGACACAGACATGGTTTGAGAAATTGCTGGTGGCCGAGACCGTCCCTCGCAAACTGATATCCTTGTGTTACTTGGCCTTGGTTAGTCCCCGCACTCCTGGAATACCGCAATATGCGAGGCACTGGGCGACTGAGCTGAATTTAGAATTGAGTGAAACGGACATCATGCGTATGCACGCACATTCACATGGGTTCTCTAACTGCACCAGGATTCAGGAACATTCCTACAAGGTTATGACCCAATGGTACCAAACTCCGAAACAGCTATATGTCAGAGGTATGAGACAGGATGACCGGTGTTGGAGGTGTCTGGAGGACACAGGCACATTGTCACATATCTTCTGGTTCTGCCCGAAGATTCGCCCATATTGGGAGGGAGTTCTGTCCAACATACGGAAGATTACGGGGAGCACGGTTGAGGCCCCTCCTACCCTGGTACTTCTCTGGCTCCCAACTCCTTCGTTTTCGCCCTCGAGGAGATGTTTGACCACTCAACTGCTCCAAGCGGCCAGAGTGATTATCCCACAACAGTGGCTAAGCACCGAGCCTCCTACAGTAGAGGCATGGCTGACAAAAGTGGATCACATATGCCGCATGGAGGAGCTGGCGAGTTGGGAGGCTAGGAGCCACGCCAAATACATGAAACTGTGGACCCCTTGGTTCATGTTTAGGGGAGTCAAGTAGCATGCTTTGGGTTCACAGGGCAGCTGTGGAGGTATGTAGATGACTTGCCCGGTGACCCGACTCGGCTGCGAGCGGACTTTACACTTACCGCGTGCTTACCTGCAAGTAGCGATCAGCATAGTGTCAGCGATCTTTGTCAGAGGTATTGCGATTGTGTAACACATGAAAATTTCAGTTGTCTATACTTCGTGGATAGGTTCTTGTTCTTGTTGTTCTCCTTATGGTTTCCTCCCTGCCCTTTTCCCTTATTCCTTCTCCCCTAGCCCTGACCCTACTTTTCCTTTTCTTTCCACCCCCCCTCGTTCTCTTCTATTCTACTGCTTCTAC
This sequence comes from Bufo gargarizans, assembly GCF_014858855.1. Classification (NCBI taxonomy): domain Eukaryota; kingdom Metazoa; phylum Chordata; class Amphibia; order Anura; family Bufonidae; genus Bufo; species Bufo gargarizans. The sequence continues at coordinate 41,359,626 of NC_058082.1, read as the reverse complement.
TGCAGATCATCGCGCTGCAACTTTTGGAGCGTCAAGAGCCATGTGTGTATCTGTTTCAAGGCTGCAGCTCCAGTTTAGGAGCATACTGATTGTATGTAATAAAGTATCTCATGATGTATATTTACAGGTGTTGGTCAACACTGCGATATACGCCTTAGTGTGGTTAAGCATATGAGACTGTGCAGGTTATCAGGTGTATGATGTAAGCTGATGTATGTACTGCTTATTCAGTGATGGTATGCTTTTGCTGCTTTTGTTCTTTAATAAAAAGAAAATTGTCAAAGAATATAACTACTATAATACTGTCCCCTATGTACAAGAATATAACTACTATAATACTGCTCCTATGTACAAGAATATAACTACTATAATACTGCTCCTATGTACAAGAATATAACTACTATAATACTGCTCCTATGTACAAGAATATAGCTACTATAATACTGCTCTTATGTACAAAAATATAACTACTATAATTCTGTCCGCTATGTACAAGAATATAACTACTATAATACTGCTCCTATGTACAAGAATATAACTACTATAATACTGCTCCTATGTACAAGAATATAACTACTATAATACTGCTCCTATGTACAAGAATATAACTACTATAATACTGTCTACTATGTACAAGAATATAACTACTATAATACTGCCTCCTATGTACAAGAATATAACTACTATAATACTGCTCCTATGTACAAGAATATAACTACTATAATACTGCCTCCTATGTATAAGAATATAACTACTATAATACTGCCTCCTATGTACAAGAATATAACGGCTATACTACTGCCTGCTATGTACAAGAATATAGCTACTATAATACTGCTCTTATGTACAAAAATATAACTACTATAATTCTGTCCGCTATGTACAAGAATATAACTACTATAATACTGCTCCTATGTACAAGAATATAACTACTATAATACTGCTCCTATGTACAAGAATATAACTACTATAATACTGCTCCTATGTACAAGAATATAACTACTATAATACTGTCTACTATGTACAAGAATATAACTACTATAATACTGCCTCCTATGTACAAGAATATAACTACTATAATACTGCTCCTATGTACAAGAATATAACTACTATAATACTGCCTCCTATGTATAAGAATATAACTACTATAATACTGCCTCCTATGTACAAGAATATAACGGCTATACTACTGCCTGCTATGTACAAGAATATAACTACTATAATACTGTCTACTATGTACAAGAATATAACTACTATAATACTGCTCCTATGTACAAGAATATAACTACTATAATACTACCTCCTATGTACAAGAATATAACTACTATAATACTGCCTCCTATGTACAAGAATATAACTACTATAATACTGCTCCTATGTACAAGAATATAACTACTATAATACTGCTCCTATGTACAATAATATAACTACTATAATACTGCTCCTATGTACAAGAATATAACTACTATAATACTGCTCCTATGTACAATAATATAACTACTATAATACTGCTTCTGTGTATAAGAATGTAACTACTATAATACTTCAAAATCACAGAAATATAGTGGTAAATATGGGGGAACTGCTCAAACCCCAAACACTGTAGCGCGTTTCTCATTGGGGGAGCAGTCCCACCACATGTGGACCGCAGCAAACGACCATCCCTAGCAAAAAAATGCGTACAATGGAGGATGTCGGCGCGGTCCACATGCACCACAAAGGCATCCTACACAAAACGGAGCATTGTGCGGATGAAAATATAATTATATAAATCACAGAAAAAAATGCACCAAACGCATATGCCACTGACTATACTAGCTAGTCATACAAGCAGATATTAAAAGCTGAGACTTTTGCCAATATATTCCTGTCAGAAACACATCGGAGCCCATCATGCACCACGTTTATTCAGACTGTGTTCACACCATAGTTAGCGTAGTGGTAGGACCCTTGCCATGCTGAGAGACCGTGACGTGGTGCATGATGTACTCCGATGTGTTCCTGACAGGAATATATAGGCAAAAGTCTCAGCTTTTAATATCTGATTGTATGACTAGCTAGTATAGTCAGTGGCATATCCGTTTGGTGCATTTTTTTCTGTGATTACTATAATACTTCCACTATAATAATTCCCCTATATACAAGAATATGACTACTATAATACTGCCTCCTATATGTAACAATATAACTACTATAATACTGTTCCTATGTTCAAGAATATAACTACTATAATACTGCCTCCTATGTATAAGAATATAACTACTATAATACTGCCTCCTATGTACAAGAATATAACGGCTATACTACTGCCTCCTATGTACAAGAATATAACTACTATAATACTGCTCCTATGTACAAGACTATAACTACTATAATACTGCCTCCTATGTACAATAATATAACTACTATAATACTGTCTACTATGTACAAGAATATAACTACTATAATACTGTCTACTATGTACAAGAATATAACTACTATAATACTGCTCCTATGTACAAGAATATAACTACTATAATACTACCTCCTATGTACAAGAATATAACTACTATAATACTGCCTCCTATGTACAAGAATATAACTACTATAATACTGCTACTATGTACAAGAATATAACTACTATAATACTGCTCCTATGTACAAGAATATAACTACTATAATACTGCTCCTATGTACAAGAATATAACTACTATAATACTGCTCCTATGTACAATAATATAACTACTATAATACTGCTTCTGTGTATAAGAATGTAACTACTATAATACTTCAAAATCACAGAAATATAGTGGTAAATATGGGGGAACTGCTCAAACCCCAAACACTGTAGCGCGTTTCTCATTGGGGGAGCAGTCTCACCACATGTGGACCGCAGCAAACGACCATCCCTAGCAAAAAAATGCGTACAATGGAGGATGTCGGCGCGGTCCACATGCACCACAAAGGCATCCTACACAAAACGGAGCATTGTGCGGATGAAAATATAATTATATAAATCACAGAAAAAAATGCACCAAACGCATATGCCACTGACTATACTAGCTAGTCATACAAGCAGATATTAAAAGCTGAGACTTTTGCCAATATATTCCTGTCAGAAACACATCGGAGCCCATCATGCACCACGTTCATTCAGACTGTGTTCACACCATAGTTAGCGTAGTGGTAGGACCCTTGCCATGCTGAGAGACCGTGACGTGGTGCATGATGTACTCCGATGTGTTCCTGACAGGAATATATAGGCAAAAGTCTCAGCTTTTAATATCTGATTGTATGACTAGCTAGTATAGTCAGTGGCATATCCGTTTGGTGCATTTTTTTCTGTGATTACTATAATACTTCCACTATAATAATTCCCCTATATACAAGAATATGACTACTATAATACTGCCTCCTATATGTAACAATATAACTACTATAATACTGTTCCTATGTACAAGAATATAACTACTATAATACTGCTCCTATGTACAAGAATATAACTACTATAATACTACCTCCTAAGTACAAGAATATAACTACTATAATACTGCTCCTATGTTCAAGAATATAACTACTATAATACTGCCTCCTATGTACTAGAATATAACTACTATAATACTGCTCCTATGTACAAGACTATAACTGCTATAATACTGCTCCTATGTACAAGAATATAACTACTATAATACTGCTTACTGTGTACAAGAATATACCTACTATAATACTGCCTCCTATGTACAAGAATATAACTACTATAATACTGCCTCCTATTTACAAGAATATAACTACTATAATACTGCTCCTATGTACAAGAATATAACTACTATAATACTGCCTCCTATGTACAAGAATATAACTACTATAATACTGCTCCTATGTACAAGAATATAACTACTATAATACTGCCTCCTATGTACAAGAATATAACTACTATAATACTGCTCCTATGTACAATAATATAACTACTATAATACTGCTCCTATGTACAAGAATATAACTACTATAATACTACCTCCTATGTACAAGAATATAACTACTATAATACTGCCTCCTATGTACAAGAATATAACTACTATAATACTGCTCCTGTAAACAAGAATATAACTACTATAATACTGCCTCCTATGTACAAGAATATAACTACTATAATACTGCCTCCTATGTACAAGAATATAACTACTATAATACTGCTCCTATGTACAAGAATATAACTGCTATAATGATCTTTTTATTTAAAAACAGGTAACAAAATATTACAATCCACTTACAATAAAATCATAGAAAAGAATAATAATATAAAGTGACATCACAACGCATTATACAATTGCTGACACATGGATGTTCCTCCAGTACACGTTATTGCGGTTATTTTTCATGTCCTTCTTATATATCATCTTCAGACTTTCCAGGATATTATATAAGATGTTATCACAGGTCAGGAGCTCTCTGTTGATGACCAGGCAGCACCGTGCACACCACAGATGGTACATGGTCACCACATTTACTACATACAGGGAACTTCTGCTGTATTGTCTGAGATCTGGGGGGAAGTCTCCATACAAGAGCTGATTATACGGCTGCCCCACTAGATGTGGTAACTGAAGGGACCGTGACACGGCCTCCCATACCTGGACACTGAACGGACAGTCCAGCAGAAGATGCTCCATGGTCTCCAGTACCTGACGGCATTGCTCTCTAGGGCAGGATCTATCTGGCACATTTCTACACTTTAGATTGTCCCTGACATACATTTTACCATGAAATGCCAGCCATGACACATCCTTCATGTGAGCGGGGACTCTGGGGTCCTCCAGGATTTTCACAGCCTGTTTTACATCCAGGTTCGGGGCGTTCCTCAGCTGGATATGGGCACTAAACTGAGACATCAGCAGGTTCTTATACATCTCTTTCCTACTGAGCTGCTTTACTTCACCATATAAGATTTTCCATTTAATGATCTTGCTAATTGCTTGTACCGCATACCAGGAAACGTTATTCTTAATGCGCCCCGAGATCCTCTTAATGGGGTCACCTACCGACCACACAGACACAAACTGCTGGATCTGGTTCTTAAACAGACGACTCCACAGCTTCAACTCTGAACTCTTACAAAATGAGAAATTCCTCATCAGAAACATTAAGTTAAAGAAGAGCTCTGGACAAGGCATGGACAGGCCACCCTCCTTCTGGGGGAGATAGACAATGTTCCTCCTGACTATATTCACCCTATTACCCCACAAGAAGTGGAAGAAGATATTGGTCAGTCTGGTGAGTAACTTATCGGGCACTGGGAACACCACACTGACATAGAGGAATAGCGGGAGAAGGAAGCTTTTCAGCAGGCGGATCTTCTCCTGATAGGTCAGCTTCCAGTGCCTCCAGCACTGCACCTTCTGCTCACACACCGCCAGCTTCTCCTCCCAGTTCACCTTCCCATCATCTACAGTTCCAAACTGAATCCCCAAAATCTTGATCTTATCCTGCACTGTTCTAAAGGGCACTGAGAAGACCCCACAGTCACCCCCCAGCCACAACGCCTCGCTCTTATCCATATTCACAGCAGAATTCGACACTCGAGAGAAAGCTGCTATCTCCTGTTGTAGGGCCACACAGTCCTCACTAGACGAGACCAGAACCGTCACATCGTCCGCATAAGCACAGAACTTTATGTCCACTCTTTTACTCTGTAGGTGACATTCCAACCCCAAGAGATTTCTATTATCTTGCAACTTTCTTAAAAAAGGATCCAGACTGAAGACGTACAATAATGGGCTTAGAGGGCAGCCCTGCCTTACACCAGACATGATCCTAAAGGGTTCTGCCAAGTGACCATTAATCAGAGGCTGGCTTACCGCCTCCTTATAGAGAACCTGCAGCCATTGTACGAAGCGTACAGGAAGGCCATACTCCCACAACACCTGATATAAGTAGTCATGATGGACTCTGTCAAAGGCCTTGCTTTGGTCTAACCCAACCACATATGCTCCTCCACTGTGCTGCCTGATGTACGTCACCGCTTCCCTCACCAGCAGCAATGAGTCCTCTATAGTCCGGCCTTTCACACCACACGTCTGGTTGGAGATGATCAGGTCATCTGCCACCGCACTCAGCCTGTGATACAAGATCTTGGCCAAGACCTTATAATCAGTGTTCAGTAAGGACAATGGACGCCAGTTTTTTAAGTCTTTTAGATTTCCTTTCTTTGCCAGGAGAACCAGAACAGATTTATACTGTGACTGCAGAAGCTTCCTGGCAGAGAGGCAATCATTATAGACCTGCGCCAGGTCTGGAGCTAATATATCTCTGAACTCCTTATAGAACTCACTGGTCAGACCGTCCAGGCCCGGGCTCTTCTTGGTTTTTAAGGAGTCAATGCTTCTCTTCACCTCCTCCTCAGTTATGGGCTCGGCCAAGCCATCTACTTGTGCATGATCTAGTTTAGGGAGTTTGACGCCTTTCAGGTAAGTTCTGATGCTGTCACCACTTATCTGACGGCCTTTAAACAGATTTTTATAATAATCTCCAATAATCTTGTGGAGTTTAGTCTGATCTGACTGCTCCACCCCATGCTCATCTAACAGGCTGGTCATAAGCTTCTTATTAACCCTGTTCTTACAGGCAATATAGGGGTCTGGGTTGTGGACCCCCCAATTATCGAACTGCCCCTCTGCTTTGAGAGACTTGAGGCGGTCATACTGCAGCTCCCGCATCTCCTGCTTTATCTGGCTGACGTATTTACCATCTATCTTCTCACCACTATTGATCTTACCATATAACCTGCTTAGCTGCAGCCTCAGTGCAGAATACCTCATATACTCCACATTACTATGCCTCCTCGCAGCACGTATCAGAAACTGCTTGATATCACCCTTCATACACTCCCACCACTCCGCTGTGTCCTCACACATACACTGGGTGGTCCTCCGGTCATTATAGAAGGTGGTAAAGGCCTCTCTAAACCCTGGATCTTGCAGCACCGAGCTGTTCACCTTCCAGTAGCCCCTACCACAGACCACGGCCCCGGCCAGATCCAGCGTGACACTCACCATACAATGATCAGAGAACTCTATGGGACTCGTCCTGTAGTCAGAGCTCCTCACTTCACGTTTTATATACACCCGGTCTATTCTACTGACGTTACCGGCCTTATGGTAAGTGTAGGCTCTATTGGAGCCACGCAAACCATAGGGATCCACTAAATGAGCCTGCTGGACTATATTGTTAAGGAAGTTCTCATCATATCTCAATTGCTTATGACTACTGGAACGGTCCACATTACAGGAGACACTATTAAAATCCCTGCACATTATAAACACCCTGGATGTAAAACAATATGGCTTCATCTGCTGGAATAATTCCCTCCTCTCCTTTCTAGTCTGAGGAGCATAGATATTAATGACTCTATAATACACAGTGTCCAGTATAAAGTCCAGCATCAGACAGCGGCCCGGACAGATCTCCAGGACTCTCTCCACCTCAACTTCCATCTTATTGAAGAGAATTGCCACACCATCATTTCTCTCCAGCCCAAAGGACCAGAAAGATGCTCCATGTCTCCAGTCTCTCTTGGCTGCAAACACCTGAGCATTGCTCTTCAAATAAGTCTCCTGTAAGAAGAAGATGTCAGATCTCTCCTGAGACCGACGCTGGTAGATCGCCTGCCGCCTGTTCTTGGTCTTCACACTGTTCACATTTATAGAGCTGATTCTCAGCCTCATCCAGGTCCCTTAGTTTTTCTTATTCTTTTTCCTCCTTCCACTGCTGTGACCTTTAGAACCCCATCTTTTGGTGGACACTGAAGGGCCAGGTTCATCTTCCAGAGGGTCACCATCAGGGTTATGTGAAGAAACATAGTCCATTTCAATCTTTTCTTCTGACTCTTCTTCCCCTAGCGCACCATACTGCCCGGAGGTTATGGCCAGCACTGGCGGATCCGGGGTTTTCTTTGCTGTAGCGCTGTTCTTTCTTTTTACAGTCTGGAACCCCTCTTCATCCACAGAGGACCTCCTGAGCTTCCTCAGCCCTGCAGCTGGACCATCAGGCTTTGTAGACGTAGAGGGCAGTTCTTTAGGTGGTTTGGCAACTGGTTTACTGGTCACTTTACTCTGCAGATTAGAATCCTCTTCAGTGGCTGGTACTTGTAGTGCTACAGATGGCACTTTAGCTTCCACAGCAGGATTTCTGGATTTCAAAGCCTTTTCAATAGCTGGTACTTGTGGTTCAGCAGATGTTGGTACTTGTAATAAAGTAGTTTGGCTATCAGTCTCCAACTCTGCCGGTACTTGTAGTGCATCAGGAGGGTCCCCACTCTCTACTGCAGGGTCACTAGTAATTTGTATTGCTTCAGTATGAGGATTTCCAGTTTCTGGGGCTGTATCTGCTCTTGCAGTGACATCCTCCTGACCTTCCTCCATGGCCTCTGAGAAGATCTCATCACTGCCTTTATTATGATCTGCATGCGGACAGTCCCGGAACGTATGACCAGATCCTAAACACAGGTTACAGATGACCGGACCTGTACAGTCGTCCTTTGAATGACCAAACTGTCCACAAAATGAGCACTTAATACGGGAGCAGTTGATGGCGAGGTGCCTGCCCCCACATCTGTGACACAGTCGCGGCTGACCGGGGTAGTAGCATATCCCCCTCTCTGAGCCCAGGTAGAAGGAGTGTGGCAGGTGTCTGGTCACACCATTGTTCTGCGCTAGCTGTATCATCACGGTGTATCCGCCATTCCAAATGTCTTCCTCATCATATATTTTTCCGGGATGACTCTTCAACAGACACTGTCTGCTCAGCCAGTGCTCCAGATCTGCCAGAGCCACCACCTCAGACTGGAACAAGATGGTGGCCTTCACAACCTGAGGCTTGGACAACTGGATCACCTGTAGATGCTCCCAGATTGACTGTTCTTTGGTGTCATTGTATATATTCCAGAATAAGTCCAGATCATACTGAAGCTTAAAGCTGATGTCATAGATCCTGCTGGAGGGGATATGGATCAGGGCGTACACCTCAGATGCCTTAAATTTCATGAAGTCCTTCAGAAGAACTTTCCCTATGTACAGTCTGGAGGGGAGGTTTTCTTCTGGACCCATATACTTAATCCGTACAGCGTTCCTCCTCTGAGGTGGAGGGTTAGCCGGCCTTGTGACATTGGAGAACAATCTCCTGAATTGTGGACGGTCTGCAGGAGGATCAGTGCTGGGCCTCTCCTCTACAGGCTTACTGACTCCAGATTGTCCTGCAGATCCACCTGTGTCTGCTCCAGACTGCTGTGCAGCTGACATTGTGGATGGCTGAGGGTCCTGTATACTGACCTCCATGTCTGCTCCAGACCGCTGTGTACCTGACATTGTGGACGGCTGAGGGTCCTGTATACTGACCTCCATGTCTGCTCCAATCTGTGCAGTTGTCTCCTCTGAGAGCTGATCGAGCGGGGTCTCAATAACAGCACTGAGCGGGGTCTCAATCAAAGCACTGAGCGGGGTCTCAATAACAGCACTGAGCGGGGTCTCAATAACAGCACTGAGCGGGGTCTCAATCACAGCACTGAGCGGGGTCTCAATCACAGCACTGAGCGGGGTCTCAATCACAGCACTGAGCGGGGTCTCCTCCACAACACTGAGCGGAGGCTCAATCACAGCACCGAGCGGGGTCTCCTCCACAGCACTGAGCGGGGGCTCAATCACAGCACTGAGCGGGGGCTCCTCCACAGCACCGAGCGGGGTCTCCTCCACAGCACTGAGCGGGGTCTCCTCCACAATGACCATACATGAAGCACTCTCCTGCTCACACACAAGATTGCTGCTCTCATACACTTCACCAGAGTTACAAGCTGAGTCCACTGCAATTAACTCCTTGTTGGATGGCTCACTTTGCTCCATAGTATTCCCAGCATTTTTAGAGACTGACTGCTCAGACCCCACACATAGTGACCCTGAAAGCAGTGACCCTCCAGGCGCTGCACCCACACATCTCTGAGGGTTTCCTTGCTTCACCATATTATGCACATCGCCGTAATCTTTCCTTTTTATTTCTATGATTTCCTTTATCTTCACATTCTGGGCTCTGGTCTCCCTCTTTTTCTCCATTGCCCAGCTTTCCACTTTAGGTATTGTATTTTTACCTTTATCTAATTTGTCTTTTAATATATCCAGTTCACGTGTGCAGTCATCCAGGCATTCATACTTCATCAGCTTTTTCTTGGGATCAGCCTCTGTCTTTATCTCATCTCTTAGCTTAGAAATGCGCCTTTCCAGCTTAAATAAACTTTTCTTTGTCACAGTTGTACTTAATCTAGAAGCACTACAAGTTTCAGTAGACTCACCAGCCACCATTTCCAGATCATCGCTTCCAAGATCTCCATGCTGCAGGCCGCACTCCAAGCTCTGGGCTTTCCCAGGATCATCAGCCCAGCTCCCCTCCCCTCCACCTGGGTCAGAAGCCATGCCCCCTCCCTGCAGGGAGCTCAGCACCACACGTCTATCCTCTCCTATGGACAAGAATAGAACTACTATAATACTGCTCCTATGTACAAGAATATAACTACTATAATACTGCTCCTATGTACAGCAATATCACTACTATAATACTGCCTCCTATGTACAAGAATATAACTACTATAATACTGCCTCCTATGCACAAGAATATAACTTCTATAATACTGCTCCTATGTACAAGAATATAACTACTATAATACTGCTCCTATGTACAATAATATAACTACTATAATACTGCTCCTATGTACAAGAATATAACTACTATAATACTGCTCCTATGTACAAGAATATAACTACTATAATACTGCTCCTATGTACAAGAATATAACTACTATAATACTACCTCCTATGTACAAGAATATAACTACTATAATACTGCCTCCTATGTACAAGAATATAACTACTATAATACTGCTCCTATGTACAAGAATATAACTACTATAATACTGCTCCTATGTACAAGAATATAACTACTATAATACTACCTCCTATGTACAAGAATATAACTACTATAATACTGCCTCCTATGTACAAGAATATAACTACTATAATACTGCTCCTATGTACAAGAATATAACTACTATAATACTGCTCCTATGTACAAGAATATAACTTCTATAATACTGCTCCTATGTACAAGAATATAACTACTATAATACTGCTCCTATGTACAGGAATATAACTACTATAATACTGCTCCTATGTACAAGAATATAACTACTATAATACTGCTCCTATGTACAAGAATATAACTACTATAATACTGCTCCTATGTACAAGAATATAACTTCTATAATACTGCTCCTATGTACAAGAATATAACTACTATAATACTGCTCCTATGTACAAGAATATAACTACTATAATACTGCCTCCTATGTACAAGAATATAACTACTATAATACTGCTCCTATGTACAAGAATATAACTACTATAATACTGCTCCTATGTACAAAAGTATAAGTAATATAATACTGCTCCTATGTACAAGGATATAACTACTATAATACTGCTCCTATGTACAAGAATATTACTACTATAATACTGCCTCCTATGTACAAAAGTATAAGTAATATAATACATTCATAGTCACTGCTTGACTCTCATGAGATCCTTTAAGAAGGCTGTTTCTTTGTTCCGAAATTTAAATGGCTAAGGGTTTTTTTACCACCTATATGTCCAGCTAATTAAAGAGCCCCTTCACACCTTGTGTGGCATTGTCCATCCACAGGACAAAGCTCTAAGGGATTAGACAGGAAAAGTATTTAGAGGGAATTACTGTTGACCCGACTTTTATCTCCATTCATTTTGGCTGCTTAGCTCTTTGACCTCCGTGTCCTGTGTTCATGTGGCCATGAACCTTTCCATTTCTACAGTGCATCAGGAGTAGCCAGTAATCGTTATTTTTAGTTTCCGTAAATCTGCAATTTCTACATGTACAAATGCATTTTCTCTAGTCACATTCTCAGAAACTGTTTCTTAAATGTTTGTACCCACTTTTGAAAGCAAGTTTAATTCTAGATATAATCTAATTAATAGTGTTGAGTGCGAATATTCGAAAAGCAAATTTTTTTCGCGAATATTGGCACTTCGAAAATTTGTGAATATAGTGCTATATATTCGTAATGATGAATATTCTTTTTTTTTCTTTTTTTTCTTTAACACAGTACACATCAGGTGATCATCCCTCCCTTTTTTCTGGCTTGTGGGCCAATGAGAAGGCTTTGTCACAGCTTAGCAACATCCCTAGCAACCAATAGAAAAGCAGCTAAGTAAAGAAAAACGAGTGGCCATCATTACTTTAAGAAAGTCAGAAAAATTGGGAAAAATTGTCCCAAAGTGCAGTCACAAAAACTATCAAGCGCTACAAAGAAACTGGCTCACATTCGGACCGCCCCAGGAAAGGAAGACCAAGAGTCACCTCTGCTGCGGAGGATAAGTTCATCCGAGTCACCAGCCTCAGAAATCGCAGGTTAACAGCAGCTCAGATTAGAGACCAGGTCAATGCCACACAGAGTTCTAGCAGCAGACACATCTCTAGAACAACTGTTAAGAGGAGACTGTGTGAATCAGGTCTTTATGGTAGAATATCTGCTAGGAAACCACTGCTAAGGACAGGCAACAAACAGAAGAGACTTGTTTGGGCTAAAGAACACAAGGAATGGACATTAGACCAGTGGAAATCTGTGCTTTGGTCTGATGAGTCCAAATTTGAGAGGAGGAGGTGTGGGGGTGCTTTGCTGGTGACACTGTTGGGGATTTATTCAAAATTGAAGGCATACTGAACCAGCATGGCTACCACAGCATCTTGCAGCGGCATGCTATTCCATCCGGTTTGCGTTTAGTTGGACCATCATTTATTTTTCAACAGGACAATGACCCCAAACACACCTCCAGGCTGTGTAAGGGCTATTTGACCATGAAGGAGAGTGATGGGGTGCTGCGCCAGATGACCTGCCCTCCACAGTCACCGGACCTGAACCCAATCGAGATGGTTTGGGGTGAGCTGGACCACAGAGTGAAGGCAAAAGGGCCAACAAGTGCTAAGTATCTCTGGGAACTCCTTCAAGACTGTTGGAAGACCATTTCAGGTGACTACCTCTTGAAGCTCATCAAGAGAATGCCAAGAGTGTGCAAAGCAGTAATCAAAGCAAAAGGTGGCTACTTTGAAGAACCTAGAATATGACATATTTTCAGTTGTTTCACACTTTTTTGTTATGTATATAATTCCACATGTGTTAATTCATAGTTTTGATGCCTTCAGTGTGAATCTACAATCTTCATAGTCATGAAAATAAAGACAACTCTTTGAATGAGAAGGTGTCTCCAAACTTTTGGTCTGTACTGTACATTACATTACTTATCCTATACTGATCCTGAGTTATATCCTGCATTATACTCCAGAGCTGCACTCACTTTTCTGCTGGTGCAGTCACTGTGTACATACAATACATTACTTATCCTGTACTGATCCTGAGTTACATCCTGCATTATACTCCAGAGCTGCACTCACTATTCTGCTGGTGCAGTCACTGTGTACATACATTACTTATCCTTTACTGATCCTGAGTTACATCCTGTATTATACTCCAGAGCTGCACTCACTATTCTGCTGGTGCAGTCACTGTGTACATACATTACATTACTTATCCTGTACTGATCCTGAGTTTTACATCAGACACGGAGGCTTCATATTGCTTTCTCTTCCTTTACTGATCACCATAGCAGCAAGGAGAAACAAAAAACAAATGCAAATGGTCACCATAGTAACCCATACGTCCCACCCCTACAGCCCCAATATAATGCTGCGTCCAAGGTGGTACTTCCTCTTTCTTGCTGCTCACCAGATAAGTAACATGTTAATTTTATCTGCTGACTGCTCTATTCCCTAAGTGTTTTATTCGTTTTACTGTCTATTCCCCGGGTTATTTTCTATCCCTGGGGCTTGTTTTTGTTCCTCCCTTTAGGTGGGGTAGGTTTGCCGCAGCGATATATCTTTTATCCTGCTTCCTTGCCCCTTAGGTTTTTTCCCTGTCTGGGCAACCTCTGCCTGCCCCAGTATCACGGGGGCCTAATCGCGCGCAGCGTTTTCCCCTGGTACCCTCTCCTTTTGGGGCTCCGTTCGCTCCCTCTCTCCGCTCCTTTCTCCCCTTGGGAGTCTTACTTGGGGGTCCCTTTGTGCCTGGCAGGGTCGCTAGCCTTACCGCCATCTTTGCCTCCCCTGTGCTGGGCCACGCCCCCCGTCTTGCGCGCGTCTGCTGCACGGCTCGGCGGCTTTTTTCTCCCCACTTTCGCGCTCTTTGGCTGGCTGGAGCGAGATCTCGCGAGATCCGGCGGCCATTTTGGTTCCCGTTCCCGCGAGATCTCGCTTCCTCCGGTCTCCTGCGTACCTGCTGCCGGTTCTCCTGTGCTGCGCTCCGCTCCTCTCGCTCCTGGGGTGATTAACCCCTCATTTATCTAGCGCGGCTTACTTTGTGCCTCTGGCTCTCCTCCCAGCCCTCCTCCTACAGGTACCCTGTTTTCCTTTTGCTTGACCAGCATGGACCCCTCTGCCCAATCCCCCCCCGCCCCCCTCCCTGGCAATGCTAGTCTCCCTGACTCAGACTCACAGGCGCAGCTCATCCAGCGCTCTGTGTCTGATGCAATCCTACAGGCTATGGGTTCCATGTCCACTGTCTTGTCACAGACCATCTCCCAGGCCCTGTCTGCACACCCCCTAGCTGGGGCCAGACTTGCTTCCCCTGAGACTGCACAGCACTCGTTTGCTGCTGAACCTCCTGTTGGACAGGAGACAATGACCGGTGTGTTGATGACCACCCCAGACGACGCGCTGAGGTCGCGTAAGAGAGCTTGTCCCCGCCAGGCTGATAAATCGCGGGTGTGGAAACACGCTAGAGCCCTAGCGGATGCCGTCTCTGACTCGGATCTGGGTTCGGGCCCGGAGGATCCAGCAGAGGCTACTGATTTTTCTGAGGAGGATGACTCCCCTCGGGGTTCCGACCCCATTGCCACTCCCCCTGCTGTGCCTTTAACTAAGGATTCCTCCTCTGCCTCTGCTGACAATTTCCCTTTGGATTCCTCCGGGGCTCCCATGTTTGATCCTGAGGCCCTCCACCATCCCAGATCGGCGGAGTGGCTCCCCGATTCCCAAATTAGCAGTTACCTGGAGCATTGGGCCCGCCGTCCTCTGTCCAAGGAGGCGCGCAGTAAACTGCGGGCTGAGTGCCCTCGGCCCATTATACCCCATAAAGTCTGCGACACGCCCGTCGTGGATCCAAAGATGACCCAATTTTTGTCTAAGTCGGGGTGGAACGCCAAGAAGGGCTTGGACTCGGCCCTTAGAGGCTGCCAGGACAAGCTCCTGGATATTTTCGGTCCACTGGCAAAAATTATGGAGTTGGCGGAGTCCGCCAGACAGGAGGGTTCCCACATTGACCCTGAGGAGCTCACGGGCTGGGCCCAGCGGGCGGTTTGCATCGCCGGGGGAACCAATGCGTCCCTATCTGTGGAAAGGCGCAAGGCCATCCTGCTTAGGATAGACCCCAAGCTCATTAATCTCGCCCAGACGGAGACGGGCAAAGAGGCGGAGGGCCTGCTTTTTGGGGACTCCTTTATAAAGGACCTCAGCCGCTTCGTCGGCACTTTTTCCGCTCTGGACAAGGCGCAGGCCACTATGCGCAGAGTCTTCCAGGGCCGGGTCTCTCACAGGGCCGGCAGCAACAGGGGCCGTCTGTCCGGCCGCTCCAGCACCCGAGGCAGGGGTGTATCCAGAGGCTCCTTCTCCCAGCGAGCTGCGTTTCAAGACCAGCGGTCTTCCCAGACGTTCTTCCCATCCAGAGGGGGACAATGGCGCTCCCGTTCCTTCCGAGGAAACACGGCTCCCCGCAAATCATCCGGTAAGTCAGACCCCGGACGGGGATTCTTCGGTACCTTATGTAGGGGGCAGACTTCGGCATTTTTTACACGCTTGGGAGCTAATTACATCAGACCCGTGGGTGCTGATGACGGTCAGGGGTTTCTCCATAGAGCTCATAGACACCCCTTGCTCAGTGCAACTCCCGCCGGCCTCTCTTCGGAGGGGATCGGACTCCGCTCGGGTGGACGAGGAGCTCTCTTCCCTTTTCCTCAAGGGGGCCATAGAGAGAGCCCACGGCCGCTCAAGGGGGGTGATAAGCAACATTTTCTTGGTCCAGAAGAAAGGGGGGCAGATGCGTCCCGTCATCAATCTCCGGGCGCTAAACAGCATCGTGCGGTACCGACACTTCAAGATGGAGGGCATCCATCTGCTTCGGGACCTCCTCTCCCCCGGGGATTGGCTCGTGAAGCTGGATCTGAAGGACGCGTACCTGACGGTCTCGGTGGCCCCCCACTCCAGGGATCTCCTTCGCTTCCTCTGGAAGGACGAGGTCTGGAGATTCACATGCCTTCCATTCGGCTTGTCGTCGGCTCCGTGGTGTTTCACCAAGCTCCTGCGTCCGGTCATGGCCTGGCTGAGGAGTCGCGGGGTGCGCCTCATAATATATCTGGACGACATCCTCCTGATGCATCAATCCAGATCGTCGCTGCTGCAACACCTCCGATGGACGTCGGATCTCCTAGAGTCGCTCGGTTTCCTGCTCAACTTGGAGAAGTCTTGGCTCACTCCCTCCCAGAGGTTGGACTTCCTAGGATTCACAGTGGACTCGATCTCGGAATCCCTCAGCCTGCCGGGGGACAAGTTACGGTCCATTCGCAAGGAACTGCGACGGGCGTTGACCAGTGCCCACCTGTCCCTGCGTCATCTAGCCCGCATCATCGGCCTGCTAGCATCTTCCATACAGGCGGTCTTCCCGGCGCCGTTGCATTACCGGGCCCTACAGCGCTTGAAGATTGCGCACCTCCGCTCGGGGGCCTCCTTTGCGGACATGGTGGAATTGGATTCGGAGGCCAAAGAAGAGATCCGTTGGTGGATCGCCAATCTGGAAGCTTGGAACGGCAGGGCGATTTTTGGCTTCCAGCCGGAATTCACCATCGAATCGGATGCGAGCCTTCAGGGCTGGGGAGCGCACTGCGACGGGGTCTCCACCGGGGGACCTTGGTCGCAGGTCGAGACGCGCTTGCACATCAATGCCTTGGAGTTGCTGGCCGGCTCTTTGGCCGTCAAGAGTTTTACCAACGGTTTGGCCAATGCATGTATCCGTCTTCGGATGGACAATATTTCAGCGGTTCGCTACATCAACCGTTTGGGCGGAACCCAGTCTGCTACCCTGGCGGGGTTGGCGAAGGATTTTTGGGCGTATTGTCTCTCCAGGGACATCATGGTGCAGGCCGAGTACCTGCCGGGACTTCACAACGTGCGGGCGGATTGGAGTTCCCACCATCTTACGGACGGCAGCGACTGGCAGTTGGACCCGTCGATTTTCTCGGAGGTGTCATCCAGATGGGGACCCTTTTCCGTGGACTTGTTCGCCTCCCGGCTCAACGCTCACCTCCCTCGGTTCTACAGTTGGCGCCCGGATCCGGAGGCGATGGCGGCGGACGCGTTTCTGCAGGACTGGTCCTCCGACCTTCTCTATGCTTTTCCCCCATTCATGATGATTCCTCGGATGCTTCTCCAAGTGCGTCGCCATCGGGCGGAGTTGGTGGCGATAGTCCCGTTCTGGGACTCTCAGGTATGGTTCCCGTCTCTCCTGGAGCTTCTGGTGGACATTCCAGTCCTTCTGCCGAACCCGACCTCTCTCCTGCGCTGCCCTCAGGGGACTCCCCACCCCCTGCTCCTGGACGGCTCCCTACGTTTGATGGCCTGCCGGCTCTCAGGACTCCAGGAGCGGTCGACGGAATTTCGGAGGCAGCTAGGCGCCTCTTGGACGACGCTTGGGCTCCCGGCACCCGAAAATCTTATCGGGCGGCCTGGCGAACTTGGGCTGGCTGGTGCCTGGAACGGGACCTGGATCCCGTTTCAGCTCCTGTAGCTCAGTTGCTTCAATTCCTCACCTCTCTTTTTGAAGGGGGTAAGGCTTACAGAACGATCAACCTTTTTCGTTCGGCGATTTCTTCGTCACATCTAGGGTTTGACGGCGTTCCGGCAGGACAGCATCCTTCCGTTTCGCGCCTCCTCCGAGGCGCGCGTCTATCTCGGCCTCCCCGCCCGAGGTTTTCTTCCACTTGGGATGTTTCCCTGGTGCTTACCTTTTTGTCCTCTTGGCCTACCAATGCTGACCTTTCCTTACGTCAGCTTTCCGCGAAGTTGCTCACGCTCTTTTGCTTAATTTCTTGTAAAAGAGTTTCTGATGTGCGGGCTCTGGACCACGACGCCAGGTCCTTCACCCCGGAGGGCGTGGCATTTAACATTTCAAGACGCACGAAGACGAACATCCGGGTCGTTTCGTACCCCAGCTTTCCGGCTTCCCCGGCCTTGTGTCCGGTAGCTTGTTTGAAAGAATACGAGGCCAGGACTCGTCCTCACAGGTCTCCGGCTGTGCCACAGTTGTTTCTCTCCATCCGTCACCCGTTTGGCCCGGTGACTAGCCCCACCTTGGCCCGTTGGTTGAAATGGGTTATGGCTCTTGCCGGTGTGGACACTTCGGTGTTTACAGCTCATTCGGCGCGCGTGGCGGCGTCTACCTCCTTGGCGGTCTCGGGGGCTCGCCTGGAGGACATCCTGCGATTGGCGGACTGGTCGAGTGCCTCCACTTTCCGTGAGTATTATTTCCGTCCTCCTCCTCATTTGTTTGATCCCTTGGTTAACCAGCTTTGAACTAGCAATATGAAGCCTCCGTGTCTGATGTAAAACTAACTGATTTTCCTAGTCTACGACGTAAACTCATAGTTTTATTAAGACACGGAGGCGAATATTGCCCTCCCTTCCCTCCCCTGGGCTCTGGTAGTATGGGGGTGTGTTTGGCCTGTTAGCTGTATTTAGTGGGTAGGCCGGGTTTGAACTGTTATACACTGTGAAGGTTCAGTTGTTCGCTATTATGTGCTCATGCTTGTATGTATGCTTACCATCGGCCTGGAACTCGGGTGTCCGCTGGAGATGGGTTTGGCTGGGCCATGATCTCGCTTTATCGGAGTTTATGTCTCTTGTTCTTTCAGGTTGAGTCTTCCTGCCCTGGATTGTTCCTGTTCTGGATGAGGTTTTTCCTCCGGCTCCTGCTTCTTCCACGTTGGATTTGCTGAGAGTCTTGGATGTTGGTTCCAGTCCTTCCCCTGATGTGGATCCTGTCGCTGGAGAGTTCCTGCTTGGATTCTGAGGGTTTCGTTGGCGCGGATTGTTCTTTGAGTGTTCCGGAGTTGTTGTTCATCGGTTATTATGGACTGGTTCGCAGAGAAAGAGGAAGTACCACCTTGGACGCAGCCTTATATTGGGGCTGTAGGGGTGGGACGTATGGGTTACTATGGTGACCATTTGCATTTGTTTTTTGTTTCTCCTTGCTGCTATGGTGATCAGTAAAGGAAGAGAAAGCAATATTCGCCTCCGTGTCTTAATAAAACTATGACTTTACGTCGTAGACTAGGAAAATCAGTTAGTTACATCCTGCATTATACTCCAGAGCTGCACTCACTATTCTGCTGGTGCAGTCACTGTGTACATACATTACTTATCCTTTACTGATCCTGAGTTACATCCTGTATTATACTCCAGAGCTGCACTCACTATTCTGCTGGTGCAGTCACTGTGTACATACATTACATTACTTATCCTGTACTGATCCTGAGTTACATCCTGCATTATACTCCAGAGCTGCACTCACTATTCTGCTGGTGCAGTCACTGTGTACATACATTACTTATCCTTTACTGATCCTGAGTTACATCCTGTATTATACTCCAGAGCTGCACTCACTATTCTGCTGGTGCAGTCACTGTGTACATACATTACATTACTTATCCTGTACTGATCCTGAGTTACATCCTGTATTATACTCCAGAGCTGCACTCACTATTCTGCTGGTGGAGTCACTGTGTACATACATTACATTACTTATCCTATACTGATCCTGAGTTACATCCTGTATTATACTCCAGAGCTGCACTCACTATTCTGCTGGTGGAGTCACTGTGTACATACATTACATTACTTATCCTGTACTGATGCTGAGTTACATCCTGTATTATACTCCAGAGCTGCACTCACTATTCTGCTGGTGCAGTTACTGTGTACATACATTACTTATCCTGTACTGATGCTGAGTTACATCCTGTATTATACTCCAGAGCTGCACTCACTATTCTGCTGGTGGAGTCACTGTGTACATACATTACTTATCCTGTACTGATCCTGAGTTTTACATCAAGACACGGAGGCTCATATTGCTATCTCCTTCTTTACTGAACCACCAATAGCAGCAAAGAGAAAAAATTTACATACAGGGAACCATAGCAACCAAGGTCCCTCCCCACTGGCCCCTATAATAGGCCGCTCCTCCTATGGCTCTTCCTCTTTCTTTGCTGCTGCCAAGCTAAGTACACCTCTTTTCTGTTCTGTCTTGTTCATTGAATTGTTTGGTGTTTTTCTTCTGCGCTGCGCACCCCAGGGTGACTAACCCTGCCTGCTAGCAGCGTTTTCCCTTGTGCTTTTCCCCCTGCCTCTTTGGGGCGGGCGATTTATTTTATTTTTTTCTTCCCCTGCGCTTATTCCCGCGCTGTGGGAGTCCTTGCTGGAGCCTATTTGCGGTTCTTCCCCCTGGTTTCCCAACCATTATGCCGGTCGCGCTTAGCGTTTAATGGTCCTGTGTGGCCTGCGTCCCCTCCCCGCCCTGTTAGGTACGGCATGTTGCCTTACCGGAGCCTCCGGCGCTTCCCGGTTTGTTGGGGCGGGTCCTCCATCGCTGCTTTCGGCGGCGCCTTCCCGGCGCCTCTGCGCTTCGGGAGGCCGCGAGATCTCGCGAGATCTCGGCGGCCATCTTGGACTCCCTCAGCATCGGCCGGCCGCGGGGTCTCGCGAGATCTCGGCGGCCATTTTGGTTTCGGAGGCCGCGATTCGCGCGCTTTTGGGGGCGGACCTACTGTGTGCTGCTACTTCCGGCCATTCGCCTTCCTCTCCAGGCACGGTCGGCGGCTCCTGCTTCTGCCTGCTCTGTAACGCCGCTGGTTTTTCCAGGTGACATCGCTTTTACCCTGAAGGCTTTTGTTTTCCCTGGTAGCGCTCCTACCTGACCATAGTCTTTGGTTATGTCTGCCCCTACCCCCCCTCCTACTGCCAGTAGGCCCCGCCTCCCCTGAGTTATGTAACTCTGCTGGGGCTGATGCACAAGCGCTAGCTCTGCAGCGCTCGGTGTCAGACGCGATCATGGCAGCCATGGGCTCCATGTCGTCAGTTCTGTCACAAACTATTGCGCAGGCTCTGTCCGCACATCCCGCCAGTGCTCCCTTGCTAGACCCCATTGCCGCCCCGCAGCCTACCTCCATTGATCCCCCTGTTTTACAGGGGACTTTGACTGGTGCGCATCTTGCCACCCCAGAGACCGTGCTTAGCTCACGGGAAAGGGCCTCTTCCCGCCAGGCAGAACGGGCGTGGACATGGAAACGCGCTAGTGCGCAATCACCGAACCTGTCTGACTCGGATGGAGTTTCAGACGAGGAGGCGTTAGCGGATTTCGAGTACGGCATGGAGGAGGATCTCACCCCCCCCAGTTCAGGGCCCCTCTACCTCCGCTGCGTCGGCCTCCTCTGCCAAGGAAGCGGCGACTTCTTCCGCCCCTGCCCGTTCTGAGGCCGTGTTGGATGACTCGGGCGAACCGATGTTCGATCCCGAGTCGTTACATCACCCTCGTTCGGCGGAATGGCTTCCCTCCCCTCACGTGGGGGCCTATTTGGAGCACTGGGTGCGTCACTCGCTTAGCCGCGAGTCGCGCAATAAGCTTAGGGCCGAGTGTCCCCGGCCGGTGGTTCCCAATAAAGTCTGTGACTCCCCGTTGGTGGACCCCAAGATGTCGCAGTTCTTGTCCAAAACGGGTTGGAACGCAAAAAAGGGCCTGGATTCAGCGCTCCGCAGTTGCCAGGACAAAATTCTAGATGTGTTTGGTCCCTTGACTAGGATCTTAGAGTTGGCCGAAGCGGCTAGAATGGAGGGTACCCCGATTGACCCGGTGGAATTGAGGGGCTGGGCCCAGCGGGCCATATGCCTGAGCGGAAACGCCAATACTGCCATGGCGATTGAGAGACGCAAGGCGATCTTGTTTAAGATTGACCCCAAATTGGCCAATTTGGCTCTCACTGAGGCTGGAAAGGATGCCCAGGGCCTCCTTTTCGGCAAGTCCTTCATCAAGGACATGAGCCGGTTCGTGGGCACCTTTACTGCGCTGGACAAGGCCCAGTCCTCTATGCGCAGGGTCTTCCAGGGACGGGTCTCTCATCGGGCCGGCAGTGGTAGGGGCCGCCTGTCCGGCCGTGCTAATTTCCAGGCCCGCGGAACTACCAGAGGTTCCGGTGGACATCGTCCTCAGTTCCAAGAACAACGCAACGCGTCTCCGTTCTTCACCACGAGAGGACAGCAATGGCGTTCTCGCTCTTTCCGGGGCAACCCGAGTCACCGCGGACCCTTGGGTAAGTGCTCTCCTGATGGGGGATTCTATGGTACCTTGTGTAGGGGGCCGACTCCAGCTTTTTTCCCACGCTTGGAGCCTCATTACCGCGGATCCATGGGTGCTTGCCACGGTCAGGGGATTTCACATAGAGCTCACGGGCTCCCCCTATCTGATTCCTTCCCCTCCGCTTGTTCCCCTATCGCGCGCGGATCGTGCGTTGGTGGAGGCGGAATTACAGTCACTCAGGCAAAAGTTGGCAATAGAGCCTGCGTCCCCGGCATCGGTGGGTGTGATCAGCAACATCTTTCTTGTACAGAAGAAAGACGGGCAGATGAGACCGGTCATCAACCTTCGCTCGTTGAATGCGGTAGTACGTTACCGTCATTTCAAGATGGAAGGGATCCATCTCCTTCGGGACTTGTTAATCCCTGGGGACCGGATGGTGAAACTGGACCTGAAGGATGCTTACCTGACGGTCCCGGTATCCGCCCTTTCCACAGACCTGCTTCAGTTCCGGTGGCAGGGAGAGGTCTGGAGGTTCACCTGTCTGCCGTTCGGGCTGTCTTCAGCTCCCTGGTGTTTCACCAAGTTGCTGCGTCCGGTCGTGTCGTGGTTGAGGACTCGGGGTGTGCGTCTCATCATCTATCTGGACGACATCCTGCTAATGCACGAGTCCAGAGCGGGATTGCTGGAACATCTACGCTGGACGGCGGATCTGCTTTCGGGTCTCGGGTTCCTCCTCAACCGTGAGAAATCCTGCCTTACTCCAGCCCAGGGGATTGGGTTTCTGGGATTCACGGTGGATTCACTCTCGGAGTCTCTCAGCCTGCCGACGGCGAAGTTGCAGGCGATCCGCAAGGAGTTGAGACATGCTCTCCTTGCTCCCCATCTCTCGTTACGTCACCTGGCCCGCATTATCGGCCTGCTGGCCTCTTCCATTCAGGCGGTGTTCCCAGCCCCGCTGCATTACCGGGCGCTCCAGCGACTGAAGATCGCCCATCTTCGGACCGGTGCCTCCTTTGCGGACGCGGTGGTTCTGGAATCGGAAGCCCGGGAGGAACTGAGTTGGTGGATAGCCAACCTGGAAGCGTGGAACGGGAGAGCAATCTTTGGGTCCCTGCCGGAGTTGACGATCGAATCGGACGCGAGCCTCCAGGGCTGGGGGACCTATTGCAACGGTGTCTCCACTTTGGCGCGTTTGGCCAAAGATTTTTGGTCATTCTGCCTGTCCAGGGATATCATGGTGCAGGCGGAGTATTTGCCAGGGTTGAGCAACATTCAGGCGGATTGGAACTCTCGCTACCTGTCGGACGGCAGCGATTGGCAGTTGGATCCGCTGGTGTTCGCGGTGATTTCGGATGTGTGGGGTCCGATGTCCGTCGATCTCTTCGCCTCTCGGCTCAACAGGCAGCTAACCCGGTTCTTCAGCTGGCGTCCGGACCCGGAAGCGGTGGCGGTGGATGCTTTCCTCCAGGACTGGTCGGTGTCTCGCCTGTACGCGTTTCCTCCGTTCTCAATGATCCCGAGGACTCTCCTGCAGGTTCTCTGCCATCGGGCGGATCTGGTTCTGGTGGTCCCGTTCTGGGGATCCCAGGTTTGGTTCCCCTCATTGTTGAAGATTCTGGTGGAGGTTCCTGTTCTTCTCCCGAGCCGGCTGGATCTCCTACGCAACCCTCAGGGTCTACTTCATCCCCTCCTCCTCGACGGATCCCTGCGGCTGCTGGCGTGCCGGATCTCAGGACACCTGGATCTTTCGAGGGAATTTCGGCTGCGACTCGACGACTATTGGACAGCGCGTGGGCTCCCGGCACCCGAAAGTCTTACCGGGCAGCCTGGAGAACTTGGGCTCATTGGTGCGTGGAACGGGACCTGGATCCCGTTTCGGCACCTGTAGCTGACCTGCTGTGTTTCCTCACCTCTCTCTTTGAGGCAGGGAGGGCTTATCGGACCATTAACCTTTTCTAGTCCGCTATTTCTTCTACCCACGAGGGCTACGCGGGTGTCGCGGCTGGTCAACATCCTTCTATATCTCGGTTGTCTCGTCCCCCTCGGCCTCGTTTTTCCACTACTTGGGATGTCTCCCTGGTTTTGGGCTTTTTGGCCTCTTGGCCCGAGAATTCGGCTGTGTCCATTCGGCAATTGTCTGCTAAATTGTTGGCACTGTTTTGCCTCATTTCATGTAAGAGAGTGTCGGATGTGAGGGCCCTTGACTACGTCGCGCGTTCGTTTACCCCGGATGGGGTTACCTTTAACATCTCGCGTCGCACTAGGACTAGCATCCGGTTCGTGTCCTACCCTAGTTTTCCTACGTCTCCGATCTTATGCCCCGTGGCGTGCCTTCGGGAGTACGAGTCCAGGACTCTGGCACACAGGTCTCCGACCAGGCCACAGCTGTTCGTTTCTATTCGGCATCCGTTTGGCCCGGTGGCTAGCCCTACGTTAGCGCGTTGGCTTAAGTGGGTTATGTCGTTGGCGGGTGTTGACACTTCTGTCTTCACTGCCCATTCCGCACGGGGGGCCTCTGCCACCGCCCTGGCGGTTTCGGGGGCCAGGTTGGAGGATGTGATGCGCCTGGCCGACTGGTCTAATGTTACCACGTTCAGGGAGTTCTATTTCCGTTCTCCAGTGAATTTGTTTGCTTCAATTATTGACAGGCTTTGAACTTGCAATATGAGCCTCCGTGTCTTGATGTAAAACTAAATGATTTTCCTATTTCATGACGTAAAGTCATAGTTTTGTTAAAGACACGGAGGCGAGTATTGCCCCCCCTGGATTCCCTCCCTTGGGTCTTTTGGTGGGTTGTTTTCTTTCAGGGCTCGCTTATGTTTATGTCTTTGCGTTATTTATTGTCCTGTTATTTATTAGTGCAATTCTATTTATTGTCCTGTTGGTTATTTCATTGCCATTGTAGTGTTTGTTTAATGCACTTTATTGCCGTTGGTCATTCAACCCCTATCGGGTCTGTTTGAGCAGTTGGTGTCCGATGCTCTTGTCCTGACATGCCGGTTTCACCTGGGCCCATGGTCTGTTCTCTCTTTCAGGTTGAAGCTGCTTCAAGGATGGTATGCAGTGTTCCTGTTTAAAGTTCTTTGGTGGTTGACCAGGTTGGCGACTGCTGATTCCTGCTTCGTACAGAGTGGAGTTCTTCGTTCCGGTTGAAGTTATGAGTTCGTTGGATTGTTCGGGATGTTGGCACCAGGATCCCAAAGAAAGAGGAAGAGCCATAGGAGGAGCGGCCTATTATAGGGGCCAGTGGGGAGGGACCTTGGTTGCTATGGTTCCCTGTATGTTAATTTTTTCTCTTTGCTGCTATTGGTGGTTCAGTAAAGAAGGAGATAGCAATACTCGCCTCCGTGTCTTTAACAAAACTATGACTTTACGTCATGAAATAGGAAAATCATTTAGTTACATCCTGTATTATACTCCAGAGCTGCACTCACTATTCTGCTGGTGCAGTCACTGTGTACATACATTACTTATCCTATACTGATCCTGAGTTACATCCTGCATTATACTGCAGAGCAGAATAAAAAAATGTTATTAGAAACAGTCAGCAGCTCGTCAGTAGACATCCCCCTTACAGCTTAGGCTAGTTTAACATCTCCGTTGTGAATTCAAGCTGGTTGTTCCAGCAGAGAACAGCTTGCTGTAATCCTCCAGATCCAGCGCTGCCGGATAAAAACGGAATGCATTCAGCCTAATGGGGTTCGGTCGTAGATCCGTACGCTGTTCCAGCAGACAAGCGGACAGTCAGCTGGACACAAACCGCTCACAATCTAAGTTCCCTATCAGTATGTCTTTGGAGTGTGGGAGGAAACCCACATAAACACGGGGAGAACATACAAACTCCATGCAGATGTTGTCCATGGTCGGATTCTAACCTTGGACCCCAGAGCTGCAAGGCACCAGTGCTAACCACTGAGCCACCGTGCTGCTGTTCATCACGTTTACCTCTAAACTAGCAGGTTCTGTCTTGGAGTGCACTTTACTGTATAACTCTGCTTTCTCAAATCAGTTAGCCTCCAGAGCTGCAATCAAAATTCTGCCATCTGCCTTCTTTTAGGCCCTTAGGCTAGGTTCACAGGGGCGTTGCGGGAAAAGATGCGGGTGCGTTGCGGGAACATGCACGATTTTTCCCCGCAAGTGCAAAGCGTTTTAAAAATTGCCATGTTTGGTACCCAGACCCAAACCCGGACTTCTTCACAGAAGTTCGGGTTTGGGTTCAGTATTCTGTAAATTTTATTATTTTCTCTTATAACATGGTTATAAGGAAAAATAATAACATTCTTTAATACAGAAGGCTTAGTTAAAGGTCAATTGAGGGTTAAAAAATAAAAAAATTAACTCACCTCCTCCAATTGATCGCGTAGCTCCCGGTCTCCTGTTCTTTCTTTAGGACCTGTCAAAGGACCTGTGGTGACATCACTGTGCTCATCACATGGTCGATCACCATGGTGATGTATCATGTGACGAGCACAGTGATGTCACCACAGGTTCTTTGACAGGTCCTGAAGAAGGAACAGGAGACCAGCTGCGCGATCATTTGGAGGAGGTGAGTAAATTTTTTTTTTATTTTTAACCCTCAAGTGACCTTCTACTAAGCATTCTGTATTAAAGAATGCTATTATTTTCCCTTATAATCATGTTATAAGGTAAAATAATACAGTGAATAGACTTTTATCCTAGCAACCATGCGTGAAAATCGCACCGCATCCGCTTGCGGATGCTTGCGATTTTCACGCAGCCCCATTCATCGCAGCATGCTCTATATTCTGCGTTTTTCACGTAATGCAGTCCCCTTAGAAATGAATGGGGTTGCGGGAAAATCGCAAGCACCCGCAGGCAAGTTGCTAGGAGACGATCGGATTGGAGACACGATCATTATTATTTTTCCTTATGACATGGTTATAAGGGAAAATAATAGCATTCTGAATACAGAATGCATAGTAAAATAGCACTGGAGGGGTTAAAAAAAAATAAAAAATTAATTTAACTCACCTTAATCCACTTGATCGCGCAGCCGGCATCTCCTTCTGTCTTCATCTTAGCTCTGTGCAGCAACAGGACCTGTGGTGACGTCACTCCGGTCATCACATGGTCCATCACATGATCCATCACCATTGTAAAAGATCATGTGACGGACCATGTGATGACCGGAGTGACGTCACCACAGGTCCTTTGACTGCAATCAGCAAAGAAAGAGACAGGAGAGATGCCGGCTACGCGAGCAAGTGGATTAAGGTGAGTTAAATTATTTTTTATATTTTTTTAACCCCTCCAGCGCTATTTTACTATGCATTCTGCATTCAGAATGCTATTATTTTCCCTTATAACCATGTTATAAGGAAAAATAATACAATCTACAGAAACACCGATCCCAAGCCCGAACTTCTGTGAAGAAGTTCGGGTTTGGGTACCAAACATGCACGATTTTTCTCACGCGAGTGCAAAATGTATTACAATGTTTTGCACTCACGAGGAAAAATCGCGCTTGTTCCCGCAACGCACCCGCACATTTTCCCGCAAAGCCCGTGTGAAACCAGCCTTATAGATTAAAGGAGTCCTTGCCAGTTCAGACTCTGCTCTGGTGCCTTGTACTGGGGCTGTAGTCTGCTCGGCAGCTACACTTCCCACAATGCAGTGCAGCACCATCCCATGTGTTATAATGGAGTAGTTGCTGCTGGTTTTGATTATACCACAAATGATAGAGATAAATTACAGGAGTATAATATTTCGAGGTGCTGTCTGGTTCCTCTGCGTGGTTATAGACTGCTTCTTGCCACCCCCCACCCCCCCTTTTCCGCAGCAGCAGTAAAATTTTAGCTCTTAATGGTCTGACTGTCACATTCATCTTATTAACTGGGGATTGATGTGGAATGTAGTGGTCTGGCATGTGTCACCGGCCCCTGATGACAAGCCCTCATCACAGGTGTAAAGCAAAAATACCGTTCTCACCCTGCCAAAGCCTCGCTGCAAATAACTGCCCCAGACCTGGTTCCCATTATCATAACACTGTAAGTACCGGTAAAAACGTAACCACATCTTCAGGCGAAGGATTGGTGACATTTATCTAAAAGATACCAATTTGACTACAATTCATTTTGCCATATGCCCACAATACTATGCACTGCAGCACACTCCTGTTGAGTTTTTGCATTCGTAAATGGAATTACAAATGGGCAGTAAGTACTGACACTTGTACGGACAAAGCAACAAATCACTAAGAGAGAATGCGTGCTAGCAGCTGGATCTGGTGCAGTCAGCTAATCACCCCAGGGCCGCTTTTTGTGAAAAGCCCCTCTTAGCTCTGTGCCTCCTTCCCAGTTCTTCCCTGCAGAGCAGCGCTCCCCACTAGAGTTATAGCTACTCCTTTAAGGCTGGAATCACACATGAAGTTTTTGCTGCAGTTTTTGCACCAAACACGGAATCGGATCCAAAAAGAAGGAAAGGTATAAAGAAAAGACTGAAACTTTTCCTCTCTGGTAGCCACTCCTGTGTATGGCTCAAAATGTGCATGATAAACTGCACCAAAAACTGCCACATAAACTGCATGTGTAAATTTAGACTAAGGTTTATGACCCCTAAAAATAATCTCTAGATGACCATAAAGAAGGTAATATAAATATAAATTCTGCTGACGGAGCCTAATGGGATATTCTCATGAATTATTTTTTTGCTTTCATGTGCCCCCTCCTAGATGCAGCTGCTAATCTTTACTGCTTGGATCTGGTTCTGGGCTGAACCACTCTCCTTCCACCTCTGGAAGCTGACAATTAAGGGTTGGGCTACATGGCTGTGTTAGATTTTTTGCAATTTAGAGGTTGCAGTCATGGCATACGGGCGAGTCACACTGCTACCCCATTCATTTCCGTGCTAGCACCGCTACACTGCGATCCCAATGCAATCCTTGGAGTGACAGGTGTCAAATGACCAAGTTTGCTCTGTAGCCAAACCCTTAGGCCCCTTTCACACGAGCGAGTTTTCCGCATAGCACCTGCACTGAATCCTGACCCATTCATTTCAATGGGTCTGTGTACATGAGCCGTTTCTTTTCACGCACCAGTTTTGCGTTGCATGAAAAACGTAGCATGTTCTATATTCTGCGTTTTTCACGCAGCCCTGGCCCCATAGAAGTGAATGGGGCTTCAGTGAAATACGCATTGCATCCGCAAACAGGGGGTGGTCCCATGAAAAATATTCTACAGTTTTAAAACCAGCACCTGGCTGTGAATACTTTTGTAATTGCATGTGCTTACAAATTTCGTATAGCCACTGAGCTATTCAATAAAATTTATCTGTATAGCGCCACCTGCTGTTTGGTCTTTTTTTTAATTTCTTTGACATGCTCACTGAAATGCCGCACATGCTCAGTTTCCTCCTTCAACTGCCTCCTGAGCTGTGATAGGTAGAAAGCTCCAGCAGAATGGACACGCCCCCTAATCTGCAGCAGAAAGGACACGCCCCTTGAGCTGCCAGCTTGATATAAATCTAGCAGAGCAGTGAATGGTGAGATCTCTGGATCCATGTGAGGTACAGGGCTTGTTCCAGCTTTGTTAGAAAGAGATTGTCATGCACTATTATTTTATTTTTGCACAATTTTTTTTTTTTTTTACATAAATCATGGGATTAACCCTTTAAGAAAGACTGATACATCTTCTCTTTTTTGTATCCATGTCTATGTTCAACTAAAAAATTGCATGTGTTATTGCAGCTGTAATCCCATACTTGTTTCCTGCAGCAGACTACATGATAACCTGTAAGCAGGTGACTGGCCAGATTTTCTGTGTATTTCCCTGTTACAAATGACAAAATCTGTGGAAATTCCATGAAAAATCTTCATCAAAATCTACCAGGAAGACATGAAGATTTGTGGCTAATTTGTAAGGCTACTTTCCGTCGGGTGAACAGCCTGTCAGATCCGTCCTGCCGCTAGGGACTGCGGCTCCATCCCCATTGACTATAATGGGGGCGGGGCGGAGTTACGGCGAGGCACGGCAGCTCACGACGATAGGCTGCTGGAATAAATGTCGGACATGTCGTAGTTTTATTCCGGCAGCCTCTCGCCGTGCCTCGCCGGAACTCTGCCCCCGCCCCCATTATAGTCAATGGGGACAGAGCAGCAATCTGGAGGCACACAGTCACTAGCGGCAGGACGGATCCGACAGGCTGTTCACCCGACGGAACAGCCTGCCGGAGGTGCGTGCCGCTAATGTGAAAGTAGCCTAAATGGAGTAAAATTTTATGGTGCGCTTGAATCCACCCTCACAAGTCAATGTTCTATCCTTTTTATGACCTTACAATATTCCAGAACATTTGATATCAGGTGCCTTTACAGACGACTTAAAGAAATTTAAATCTAACAAAATCAAGTGATAAACGTACAATATAATAAAAAACAATAAAAAAATAATGGCTGCAAAGATGTAGCTAAACTCCGCTGTACACAAGCAGAAAGAGCTAGAAATGGAGTCAAGCTGTACGTCGCATTTCTTTTCTCCCCTCTGTTTTCCATTATGATTTGAGCGCTCCGATCGTTGGTGATTATTCATGATTTGGGTCCATTATCTTGGACGTTTCGCTGATGGGGTCCTGAGGGCATTGAGAGGTAGAGCCAGAATGAAGTTCGGAAACATGGAGAGATCTAGCTGGCCGCATTCAATATCTCTAGGTGACACTTTGTTATAAATCACACGGTAACACATGGTAATGTTTTCTCTATTTTGGCTCATAGTGAAGTTTTTGTAGAAACTTTCCAAACGCTCGGAAAGATTCCATGTCAGGAGGGTTTCCATGTTTCATGCATTTTCAAACTGTTTAGAGCATATCATATATTATAGTATGTATATAGGGGGTCATTTATTAAGACTGGTGTTTTAAACGCCGGTCTCAATACCCTTTTAGCAGGCGGTGGATGTGCCAAAGTTATGTAGAGGCGCCAACCACAGGCATAGAAAACGATAAATGAGACAGGTCTACTGGCCCGTCCCCTTCCCCTGGCCAGATCTGGCGTGAAGGGGGAAAAGTCACAGATTGTGGAGCAAATTACCTCTATGCCTCAATCTACACCAGAAATAAGCCAAAAATAGGCAAATTTCTGTTAGTAAATGACCCCCATAGTGTTTAGATGTAAGACAACTTTATGCTCCAGCATTCATAAGTTCCTTCAGATGACAGGTAATGGAGCGGCTGTCAGATGACAGCTGTTTATTGTTTGCCTCAACGTCTCTCTGTTAGAAAGATTAAGTCAAGAAGCTGTAGGTGTTCAGCTCTGAAAAGACAAACCTATTCAGTGGAGAAAGGCACAAAGCTTCAGGACAGTATATGACCACTGGAAAATTGGGACAGAGGATCGAGAGGATGGAAACAATGAGCATCAGGGATTCAGATATGGAACCAGTGGATACTAGTGACTAAACCACTAAACATCTGGGACTAAGGTAATAGAATGCTGGGGCACTAAACCACTGGACACCAGGGACTGAAGCACTAAATCACTAGACACCAGGGACTGAGGCACTAAACCACTGGACACCAGGGACTGAAGCACTAAACCACTGGACACCAGGTCCTGAAAAAACAGGACACCGGACATCTTGAATTGAGGCACTAAACCACTGGACACAAGAGACTGAGACAACTGAACAATGTACATCAGGAATTGAATCATTAAATCCATGGACATCAAGGACTGGATGACTAAACAACTGGACACCGGCAGCTTGAGCACAAAACCCACACCTCACAGTAGGGGGTGCCGCGTATGGTCACTGGAAAATTGGGTCTGATGGACTAAGCCACAGGACACCAGGGGAACAATGAACTTTAGAGACTGGGACAAGAAGATACTGGATATTAACGACTAATTTGCTGGGCATGAGGGACAAGAGTACCAAAACAACTGGGCATGAAGAACTGAGGCACTAAACCACTAGACATCAAGAAGCAAGGTACTAAACCACTGAACATTGGGGACTGAAGCACTGAACCACTGGACATTCAAGACTGAGGCACCAAACCACTGGACATCGGGAAATGAGGCACATAAACATTGGACATCAAGAAACGAGGCATGTAGAGGTGCAGGGGGAAGGGGTGCATCAGATAAAATATGCCTATATGCGGATGATATCCTGTTCTTTTTGGAAGGGGGGGCGCCAACGGTGCCATACCTGATGGGGATAGTAAACCAGTTCGGCCTAATTTCCGGCTTCAGGGTTAACTGGATGAAATCGGTGTTTCTCCCAATTGGTTATGAAGTTACGCGAACGGATATTAATGTTAAAATATTAAAACCCACAGAATCATTTGAATATCTAGGAATACAAATTAGCTAGAGGATTCAGGAGTATATAGAACTTAACATTTCCCCTCTGCTTAAAAGGGTTAAAAATAAAATAAGTACCTGGCAAAAATTATTGATTCGACAGGCAGACCGAATTGCCATTATCAAGATGGTCCTCTTACCGCAGATCCTTTATGTCATTTCCTCCTGCCCTGTGTGGATAGGGGATCACATTTTTAATGCATTGGTATAAAATATTTATGGTTAAATGAAGAAGATGGTGGCCTGTCCGTCCCCTGCTTTAGGGGCTATTATTATGCATCCCAGCTTCAGTGGTTAATGACAGAGGATGACAGACTGCGCCAATTTCTGGCGGGTGATTTCGAAGGTCTCCAATACAATATTTTTAGTGTCCTGGAAACTGGGATTATAAAAATAAAGGGCAGGAAGTGTCCAATTAGCAATATGATGCATTTAATATGGGTTAATGTTAAAAAATTACTGGGTATAAATTATACATTAAAGATTACCCCTATATGGGGGAATATAAATCTAGGTGAGTTTCAGAGGTTAGATGATTATGTATTTTGGGAAGAAAATGGTATAAAGTTTATCTCACAGATTGAGGTGAAAGGAAAGCTTAAGACACTAGAGGAATTGGGGCTTAGTATAGAACTAGACACTCTTACACGGTTTAGATACTTTCGATTAAAGCACGCATTTGACTCAACAGAGAACAAAGAGTATTTAGTCACTGAACACTCAGAATTTGTAGAATTTTGTTATCACAGTAATGGGACAAAAGTATCAATTTCACAGATATATAAAAAAATTAAAAGGGGGTTAGGGGGAGTGACTAAGTTTAATAGTGAAAGAAAATGGGCACTAGAAGTGGAGTCTAATACTTTAGACTGGAGATGCATTTACAAACGTATAAAAAGAAGCACATTATCGAGTAATTTCCGGCTGATACAGTTTTTCATTCTCCATCGAGCCTATATCACCCCTTGGTGTTGAGTAGGATGTATAAAACAAAGGACTCTAGATGCTGGAAGTGTAGAGCAAACAATGCAGATTTTATCCATTTGATCTGGTATTGTCCCCCTATTCAGGTTTACTGGACTCAGGTATTTCAGGAGCTAACCAGATCAACTGGGTGCACTATGCCATTGGAGATCTCTATAGTGGTGCTCGGACATATTAGGAAAATAGGTCTTGATAGAAAAAATGAAAGGAAATGGGCAAAAGGACTGATGCTGGCGCGGGTAGTAGTGGCTAGGAAGTGGGGGGCGGACGTGCCGCCAAACATCGAAGAGTGGAAGAACCTATGTGATAGGGTGCAGAGATATGAATATGTCTGTAAGATAAAATGAACAGGGAAAGTAAATGGACAGGAGGAAAGAGGGGAGATAACGAGCAGGAAGGAAGTGTTTAAAATGAAGAACCAATAAATAAATGAATGAGGGAGGATTGAAATCCCTGATATGAGATCATGAAATCAATTTTTTCCTGTAGAAACCATCAAGACAACCAAGGAGGGGTGGGGAAGGGAGGGGGGGTTTACAATTTGTATTTATATATGTATGACATGGGAAAAGAAACAGGATAAGGAAAGATTCCTGATGATTAATGATAAGTATGTCACAAATGTTTGTGGATATTTCTGAATTATCATGGTGTATGTTTTTTGTTCCCTATTTGTTCTCATGTCTTTTCAAATTTTTATATGTTGAAAAGGAAAATAAAATAATTATAAAAAAAAAAGAAAAATAAATGAGGCATGTAACCACTGGACAAAAGGCAACAAAACACTAAATCTCTGGACAACAAGGACTGTTAGACTGAACCACACATTATAGCAGGGAGGACTGGACTGCTGTTTATGAGGACTAAAAAATTGGGACTGATGCACTAGCCTACAGGATGCCGAGCAGGTGAAATATGGGGCAGCAAGAATTACAATAGGAAGCCTTTAGATGCCAATGACTGAGACATTTTAGACCTGCTGGACAGCAGAGACTGATACACTCAACCGTTAGGGGGCTGACGCCTTAAACCACTCCTCAAGCAGGGAGTTGTAGTATTTGACCACTAGAACACTGGGACTGAAGCACTGACCCACCGGACACCAGAGTGAAGTAATGAAACTAATGGACACAGCGAATTAAGATATGAAGATACCAATTACTGGGGCACTAACCTGCCGGACATCAGGGACTGGATCACTAAAGGACTGACTCTCTGTGTAGTGTATTACCACTGGAAGACTATGGACTGAGGCGTTAACCTACTGGACACCAGTCAAGGGGTTATAACCAATGGAGATCAGGGCCTGGGATAATTCACTAATCCACTGACATCAGAAAGACGAAACGTCTGGGCTCTAAGACATAGGATATTCCAGAGCTGCTGGTGGTTATTGAAAAAGTCACTGAGCTATTTTTTAAAAATTTCTTTGAAACATTAGGTTTTATTGAAATACCATCAAGTATTCATAAGGCATCATGTGATTTACAGGTATCGTGGTATTCTATTCAATTATACAGATTACATCAAAATGCAATGGAAAGAAAAAGACATAGAAAACTGTCCAATAACCTGAGGGAATCGAGATGTCAGTTGTTAGATAAATTGTAGTCTTTGCTAACTAATAGCTAATATGGTATTTCTCAGACAATACTGCGCATTTGATTAAGAGGTAGAACAATCCATCAAAGGGGGTTATGAAAAATAGAAGTGATACAAACTTCCCATCTAGATTGATGTGACGCGTTGAAAGCCGAGGCGGACATCCTTTTGTACCAGCATTGTTCATGAATGGGCTGTAGAATGTTTGAGACTCGTATGGGCGTTCTTGTTTTCCAATTGGCCACAAGTAGAATGTAAAAAGGAGAACTGTTATATACCAAGGGATAGAAGAGCTAAAGCCGGGTCTGAGACAATTTGAAATTGGCATATATCCACATTCCCACCACATCTGATGTGTTGGGGAAAATATGTGACAGGTGGCACGGTGTGAGGTACCATCTATAGACTATTTTTCGATGAGTTTCTAAGTGGGATATACACTTAGAAAATTTGCAAACAGAGAAGACCAGATTTCCATTGATCATCAGTAAAGCTTTGATTTAAAGGGAACCTGTCATCAACTTTATACTGCCCATACTAAAGGCAGAATAAAGTAGAGACAGGTGAGTTGATTTCAGCAGTCTGTCATTTATTAGTTAAAAGTAAGTGGTTGCCAAGAACCAACACCACAATCATTGCAGACTGGGCCAGGACAAGAGTCACGGACACCTGAGAAGAGTCCTGGTTATTCATGGATTCCTGCTCTCCCGCCCACCTGCTGATGACTGACAGGCTTCTATGTAGTTTTCTCCCTTTCTCTTTAGGAGAGAACTGCCAATCTTCAGCAGATGGGCGAGAGAGCAGGAGATTATGAATAACCAGGACTCTTCTCAAGTAGATTTGACTCTTTTCCAGGCCTGGGCTGTAATGATTATGATGCTGGTTCTCGGCAACCACTTACTTTTAGCTCATGAGTGACACACCGCTGAGATCAGCATTGCTGTCACTATTTTATGCTGCCCTCAGTGAGGTCAGCATAAAGTTGATGACAGGTTCGCTTTAAATCACGGTTCCAGTGGACTTTAATTTTCCCCAATTTGTCCCCTTCCTCCATTAGCAAATTTCTGTAGCAGAAGACTATGCTGTGGGAATTGGAGTTCGGATTGGAGATCCATAGTCTTAATAAAGGAAAATTAGAGGATTGAGCAATGGGAATCAACCCAGAGCTAAGTACAGTTGCAAGAGAAAGTATGTGAACCCTTTGGAATTATATGGATTTCTGCACAAATTGGTCATAAAATGTGATCTGATCTTTATCTAAGTCACAACAATAGACAATCACAGTCTGCTTAACTAATAACACACAAATAATTAAATGTTACCATGTTTTTATTGAACACACCATGTAAACATTCACAGTGCAGGTGGAAAAAGTATGTGAACCCCTAGACTAATGACATCTCCAAGAGCTAATTGGAGTGAGGTGTCAGCCAACTGGAGTCCAATCAATGAGATGAGATTGGAGGTGTTGGTTACAGCTACCCTGCCCTATAAAAAAACACACACCAGTTCTGGGTTTGCTTTTCACAAGAAGCATTGCCTGATGTGAATGAAGCCTCGCACAAAAGAGCTCTCAGAAGACCTACGATTAAGAATTGTTGACTTGCATAAAGCTGGAAAGGGTTATAAAAGTATCTCCAAAAGCCTTGCTGTTCATCAGTCCACGGTAAGACAAATTGTCTATAAATGGAGAAAGTTCAGCACTGCTGCTACTCTCCCTAGGAGTGGCCGTCCTGTAAAGATGACTGCAAGAGCACAGCGCAGACTGCTCAATGAGGTGAAGAAGAATCCTAGAGTGTCAGCTAAAGACTTACAAAAGTCTCTGGCATATGCCAACATCCCTGTTAGCGAATCTACGATACGTAAAACACTAAACAAGAATGGATTTCATGGGAGGATACCACAGAGGAAGCCAATGTTGTCCAAAAATACCATTGCTGCACGTTTACAGTTTGCACAAGAGCACCTGGATGTTCCACTGCAGTACTGGCAAAATATTCTGTGGACAGATGAAAACATAGTTGAGTTGTTTGGAAGAAGCACACAACACTATGTGTGGAGAAAAAGAGGCACATCACACCAACATCAAAACCTCATCCCAACTGTGAAGTATGGTGGTGGGGGCATCATGGTTTAGGGCTGCTTTGCTGCGTCAGGGCCTGGACGGATTGCTCTCATCGAAGGAAATATGAATTCCCAAGTTTATCAAGACATTTTGCAGGAGAACTTAAGGCCATCTGTCCACCAGCTGAAGCTCAACAGAAGATGGGTGCTGCAACAGGACAACGACCCAAAGCATAGAAGTAAATCAACAACAGAATGGCTTAAACAGAAGAAAATCTGCCTTCTGGAGCGGCCCAGTCAGAGTTCTGACCTCAACCCGATTGAGATGCTGTGACATGACCTCAAGAAAGCGATTCACACCAGACATCCCAAGAATATTGCTGAACTGAAACAGTTCTGTAAAGAGGAAAGGTCAAGAATTACTCCTGACCGTTGTGCACGTCTGATCTGCAACTACAGGAAACGTTTGGTTGCAGTTATTGCTGCCAAAGGAGGTTTAACCAGTTATCAAATCCAAGGGTTCACATACTTTTTCCACCTGCACTGTGAATGTTTACATGGTGTGTTCAATAAAAACATGGTAACATTTAACTCTTTGTGTGTTATTAGTTAAGCAGACTGTGATTGTCTATTGTTGTGACTTAGATGAAGATCAGATCACATTTTATGACCAATTTGTGCAGAAATCCACATCATTCCAAAGGGTTCACATACTTTCTCTTGCAACTGTATATGTCTAAGTTGCATGTACTGGAAGTACTCTGAGGATGGCAGGTTATGTTTGGCAGCAAAATGTGGAATTGATGTAGAGTAGGAACACCCAGATCTTTCAAGAAGTGGAGGCCTTTCTCGGACCAGGGTGATGCTGAGAAGTTGGGAACAAACAACTCAACAATAGATATAGAGATATCCATTTATTCTATGGCGTCAAAATATCTATGGAAGGATGGGTTAGTCCACAACCGTATCACAGCTGAGATCGGGGATGTTAAGTACGGAAAATTTGAGCTTCGAAAAATGGAGCTTTGTGATAGACTCTCCATGATAAGGCCTCATTCACTGTACTTTTGGTTTTTTCGGGTTGTACGTAGACCAATTGATTTCTATGCAGACATCATATCCATTATAGAATATTTCCTATTATTGTCTGTTTTGTGGACAAAAATAGGCATTTTGACAATGGGACCCATGAAAGTGCATAATGCACACAGCCAGTATTCGCATTTTGCGGATACACAGTTTGCAGACCACAAAATGAATATGGTCATGTGGATGTAGCCTAAGGATCAATACAAGAAAAGTAGTGTACAGTGACTCCAGCAGATGAGTACACCTCTGGAGTATAATACAGGATGTAACTCAGGATCAGTACAGGATAAGTAATGTACAGTGACTCCAGCAGAATAGTGAGTGCAGCTCTGGAGTATAATACAGGATGTAGCTCAGGATCAGTACAGGATAAGTAATGTAATGTATGTACACAGTGACTCCACCAGCAGAATAGTGAGGGCAGCTCTGGAGTATAATACAGGATGTAACTCAGGATCAGTACAGGATAAGTAATGTAATGTATGTACACAGTGACTGCACCAGCAGAATAGTGAGGGCAGCTCTGGAGTATAATACAGGATGTAACTGAGTGCAGCCTGGTGCAGTCACTGTATTCTACTACACCGGGCCCCGCTCACTGTAGTATA
Organism: Bufo gargarizans; assembly: GCF_014858855.1. Lineage (NCBI taxonomy): Eukaryota > Metazoa > Chordata > Amphibia > Anura > Bufonidae > Bufo > Bufo gargarizans. The sequence continues at coordinate 41,320,463 of NC_058082.1, read as the reverse complement.
ATCATATCTAACTTGTGGGTATTCTTAAAGTATTCAATTCATCTTAAATCCATCACTTGTACTACTTGTTACTAACTTCTTGGCAGTCAGGAGACCGGGCGCTCGCAGCGTAGCTCACTACGTCATGCACCTGCGCCGCCTGCTTCATTCATAAAGTGGGCGGTGCAGACGCGTGATGTAGTGAGCTACACTGCGAGCGCCCGGTCTCCTGACTGCCAAGAAGTTAGTAACAAGTAGTACAAGTGATGGATTTAAGATGAATTGAATACTTTAAGAATACCCACAAGTTAGATATGATTATACTACAGTGAGCGGGGCCCGGTGTAGTAGAATACAGTGACTGCACCAGGCCCCGCTGCCATTACAGAACCAGATGCCGGCCCCCAGCCCCTCCTCCCTCTCAGCCGATACACCAGACAGTCGCAGCATTCGCTCCATAAGATGCACTGCTGTTTTTCCCCCACTTTTGGGGGAGAGGAGAAGTGCGTCTTATAGGGCAAAAATACAGTATGTACACAGTGACTCCACCAGCAGAATAGTGAGTGCAGCTCTGGGGTATAATACAGGATGTAACTCAGGATCAGTACAGGATAAGTAATGTAATGTATGTACACAGTGACTGCACCAGCAGAATAGTGAGTGCAGCTCTGGAGTATAATACAGGATGTAACTCAGGATCAGTACAGGATAAGTAATGTAATGTATGTACACAGTGACTGCACCAGCAGAATAGTGAGTGCAGCTCTGGAGTATAATACAGGATGTAACTCAGGATCAGTACAGGATAAGCAATGTATGTACACAGTGACTCTACCAGCAGAATAGTGAGTACAGCTCTGGAGTATAATACAGGATGTAACTCAGGATCAGTACAGGATAAGTAATGTAATGTATGTACACAGTGACTGCACCAGCAGAATAGTGAGTGCAGCTCTGGAGTATAATACAGGATGTAACTCAGGATCAGTACAGGATAAGTAATGTAATGTATGTACACAGTGACTGCACCAGCAGAATAGTGAGTGCAGCTCTGGACCAGCTGTTCCTGAGCTGCGATTACCTGTGGGTGTGGTCGCCTGTGGCTGTGTGTAGCTGCTGCTGCTGCTGCACCTGAGCGTTTGGAGGAAAATCTATCCACCTGAGGCCGGCTCTCTCCTCCCCAGGGGGAGAGTGGGTTCTCAGGCATGAGCGAGGGAAGCAAGCCCCAGGCTCCTGTTCCCAGCGGCAGGCCTTCAGGGGACAGGAGAAGCCAGCGTTTGGCCTGCATGGAGGACTCAGGGGTAAGAAGATCTGGCAGGAGTCGCAGTAATGTGGCTTCTGTCTCCCCTGAGTCTGAGGGTAGTCGGAAGAGCCGCAAGGCTGGATCCGCTAAGGAGGACCCGAATGCCAGCATGGGTGAGAGTGGCCCTTCCGGGGCCCAGCAAAAGCCGAGTGTTCACGGAGGTGAAGCAGATCTTGAGGAGGAAGGCTGGGGCGTACTGAGGGCCCGGGAGTCCATTTCCACCTACGGATCCCGGGTCATGAGCCACCTCCGTGAGTACGAAGACGCGACTAAGACCCTGAGGAGGCTCCGGGAGGAGCTGCGCGGCTTGAGGTCTTGTGTTGGAGTGGCCCCAAAGAGGAAGAAGCAGGGGCTGGAGAGCCAAATAAAGCAGCTACAAGCTGACATTGGTGAGATTGAGCAAAGGCGGACTGTACTCCGAGATAAAAGCGGCCCGTTTAAGGAAAAACTCCTAAACGAGGAACGTTTTCGGAAGATGGCGGAGGAGAAGGGGCAGATGGGGCAGCAGCCTGACAGCCAGGTGGAGAAGGAACCAGTCGTGCAGGAGGAGGATGATGATGATGACCAGCAAGATCCACCTGGCAGCCTGCAGGAGCAGATTCCGTACAGTGGGCCCCCTGCACGCCAAATAGCAAGGTCACCCAGCTGCGGCTCGGGGGATGAGTATGAGACCTGCGGCCCGGGAGGGGCCCTAGTGGAGGAGATCCAGCTCCTGGAGTCCCCAGTGCGTTTCCAGGACTTATGCTTTGGTGATGAGTTGCCACCGGAGACGCCTGGGGAAGGAAAGAAAAAGGCTAAGAAGACCAAGCTCCAGGAGCAGGTAAGATATGTATACACCCCCCTCCCTGGGACCCCCGGGTCGACCGCAGGGCCGGCTCACTGTATTAGCCCCTCTTCTCAGCCCAGCCCGTGTCCTGCAGTGGACTCGGTGCAGGAGAGAGGGGAGAGCGAGGTATCCGATATGGTGGTGAGCTCCGTCTCTGTTTGCAGTAACGGGGATGGAGCTGGTGCGACACCGGCTGAAAAGCCGGACAGGAAGGTTACTGCGGAGGATGAGAGAAAAATCTCTGGCGCTGGAGTTTGCTCCCTGATGGGAGGAGGGGGTGGCTCCACGCCACAGATGGCTGCAGGAGCTCCGATGGCTCCAACCGCTGATGACGCTGTTCCCTCGGGCCAGCAGAGGCATGAAGGAGCTGTCGGAGCTATGACGATTGCGCCTCCCAATGAAGGTCAAGAACTGAGGCCAAAGCCTTTGTTTTGTATTGGCGCTGCTGGTCCAGATGAGTGGCGCCATGAAAGAACAGATCAGCAGCGTTTGGATCAGCGGCGCCCGGTAATGGATCAGCGGCGCCCAAAAGTTGTAAATGGTAGTACTGAGGAAGCGGAGGGCAATGATAAAAGTGGGGTTGGGGCTGTGGCCTGTCTTTTGGGGGCAGCTCCGACCCCAGGGCCCAGTGATGCTGAGGTACCAATAATTACACCAAAACACACCGGTTCAGCCAGTATGAGTGAGGGTGCAGGTGGGGGGCAGAAAATTATTTTTGATAAAAATATGTCTGGGGGTTTGGATGGTGGAGTGAATGGTGTTAGGAGGGAAGGAAGGGAGGTCGCAGAATCTGTTGTAAGTAAGGCTGGTTTGGGGATGGAAGATATGGAAGTGGGTGGTGGAGGGTCTTTGGTAAGTGGGGAGGGTGTGGAACCTGGTCCGGTTGCCCCCCCGGCTGTGGCAGCCCCTGTGCGCAGTTTTGCTACTGTCGCAGCCGGGGTGAGTAGGGGACCCTCCTTGTCCTCTGGCTCTGGGGACGGCGTTTTGCAGCGGCGTCTTCTGGAGGCTCTAAAGAGAGGGGAGAGCACAATCAATGTAGAGGGGAGGGAGGTTGATCTATCCTTTTGGATAGATAGGCATGGCCTCTCAGCCTTCCGAGAGCAAAGGAGCGGGGAGACCACGTGGTCCCTCCCGACAGCTGGGCAGGGTGCTCTCCGTAGGAATGTGGTCCGTCTGAGGTGGAGGGGCAGTGATACATGTCCTTCAAGATCAGAAGTTGTTGAGCTCCTTCTAAAGATGGGCTTCAAGGCGACAGACATCTACGCCTTGATACATCCCTATGGGACCCCTGAGTTCGATGTCAGCTTTGTTCGGCCGGAGGGACTTGAGCTCTTCTGGTCGAACTATGAGATGGCAAAGGACGAGCCCAGCTGGCGAGATTTTGCCGTCCAGGCAGTGTCTCGTCAGAACAATGTGAAGAGGGTGACCGTTCTAACCCGTAACGAGTCACTCTCGTGTATTGACATCATGACGTGGCTCGGTCGATATGGGGAGGTGGTGGAGGTTCCCAAGAAGAACAGGGATGAACATGGCATCTGGTCTGGGGCCTGGACGTTCATGGTAAAACTTAGGCTTTTAGGAAACACAGTTACTCACATACCATCTGCCACCTTCCTTGGAAGGGATCGCATCCAGATTTTCTACCAGGGTCAGCCGAAGCTCTGTCACAGATGCGGCAGCCCCACACACTTCAGTGCTAACTGCACTGTACAGAAGTGCGCGCTGTGTGGGGAGATTGGCCACCTCGCTGCATCATGTGCAGAGATTAGGTGTCACCTGTGTGGTGACTTAGGTCACCCATTCAGTCGCTGCCCTCATTCCTTTGCCAATGCGGTCAATGCCCCGGCGGGAGGAAGCCGTGAGGCCAATTCTACTGGGGCAGGGGCTGGCAGAAGTGAAGGAACAGAGGGGCCAGGGAAGAAAAGTAGGCAAAAGACGCCTGCCCAACTGAGGCGTCAGGAAAATCGCCGAAGGGAGAGGGAGATGGGTGAATCCCGGGAACCTCAGGCAACTGGGGAAGCTGGGATGACCCCTGATCTCACCCCTGAGACTGCTGCTACTGCTGAGGCCCAAAGGGACAGTGAGCTGGATGAGGAAATTAGGAGGATCCAGGAAGAGGAAGGTGCCATCTCCTCATTATCCCCCCATGACGGGGGAAGTGGGGGATGGCAAAAGCAGGGTAATAAACGTACAGGGAAAAAGGGAGATTTAAGATCTTCTCCCACCCGCCAGATGCCAAAGGAAGGTACAACCAACCCCCCTCTGATTAGTCTCTCAAACCGGTTCCAAGCCATTGGTGACACCTCCCCCTCCTCAGGGGAGGGAGCCGGTGGGGAGGTTTCGGGAGTCGCGGTGACACCTGGGCCTGCGGGGGACGCCGAGCCTCCTTCTACTGGGGAAAACATGTCCTCAGGGGTGGGGGCTGGCTTGGAGTCAGAGCACAAGGGCAGAGGTGAAATGGACACATCTGTTTGTTTGAAGAGGGGTAAGCCATCATCTGATGAAAAAGTTGGTGGGGGCAGTGGGAAAAGAAAGCCATCTAATTCAATCACCCATGATGGCGGCACTCACTCCGTTGACGCTGGCGTCCATTAATGTCGCCAGCATTAAGTCAGATACGGCTAGATTTGCGGCCTTTGATTTTTTCAGCCGGGTTGAAGCTGACATTTTGTTTTTGCAGGAGACCAGGCTGCCAGATTTGGCATCTGTATTTAAAGCTAAAAGGGAGTGGCGACGCGGATCCTCCTACTGGTCTCTTGCGGCCGAGCCGTATAGCGGGGTGGCAGTCCTTTTTACTGCACCGGTAGAATGCCGACGGGTTATTGAATTAGAAATGGGGAGGTGCCTGATCCTGGATGTCCTCATGAGGGGACAAGAACTTCGTCTAATTAACATCTATGGTCCCCAGTCCAAGTGGGACCGTAAGTGTCTCTTCATGAGGATCAAGCCCTATCTTTTTACAAGTCGGCAGGTGGTCTTTGGAGGGGACTTCAATACTGTCACGAGGCCCCAGGATAGGGGAGGTTCCAGGGACAAGCTGACTTACGACAGCATTGCGCTTAATAAAATAGCTAGTGAGGCTCGTCTGGTGGATGTCCACATCCGGCACACCCCAGGCCACCCGGGGTTCACCTATCATAGGGCTAGTTGTAGGTCTAGAATAGACAGGTTTTATTTAAAGGAGGAAGCCGTCTCTTCAGCCGTGTCCGCTGTGGAGGTGGAGTTCTCCGACCACTGTATGATTTTGTTTTCTCTGAATGTTGCAGAGACCCCCCGAATGGGAAGGGGCTACTGGAGGCTCAATTCGTCTCTCTTGGAAGAAGCGGAGATAAGACAGTCCTTTGAGGATTTCGTTCAGAGCCAGGTACCATTGCTGGATCTCTGCGGCAGTAAGTCTGAGTGGTGGGAGATCTTCAAGGAAAGGGTGGGGAGATTCTTCCGCCAGCTCTCGAGCCTCAGGAGTCTGAGTAAGTATCGCCTGTATCAGGGCCTGAGGAGGAAACTCGAACGTCTTGTCTCGACTGGGGGTAGCCGTGAGGAGATCTCCAGAGTGAAGTCTTTGCTTATGAGGTGTCAGTACGATAGGCACGCATCTTTGGTTTTTGAGAGGGATTACGGGAAATACCGCTCGCCCGACCCTTACAAAAACTGCAGGATGTCAGTGAGTAGTAAGATTGTGTCAGGACTGATTGATAGTACGGGTTCTCTGAGAAGGTCCAGATCAGGGATCCTGGAGGTTGTCAGATCCTTTTACTCACATCTCATGGCAAGGAGGGATCTTGATCGTGATAAGATATCGGCTTTCCTGACTGAAACTGTCCCTGAACCAGGGGTAGACCCCTCTCTCGACGGTTTGACGGAAATGATCAGTGAAGAGGAAGTCAGTCTGGTGATTGAGGGGCTTGCTCCCAAAAAATCACCTGGTCCGGATGGCTTAACATCTGAGTTTTACAAGACCTTTAAGGACACCTTAGTTCCCCTCTTGACTGAGGTATTAAATGAGTGTCTCTCCTCGGGTACTCTACCAAAGTCAATGAGGAGGTCGGCCCTGATCATCCTGTCAAAGGGTAAAGATCCTTTCCACATTGAGAATTGGCGTCCCATAGCGCTCCTCGGTGTGGACAGAAAGATTTTGGCAAAGGTGCTATTTAATCGGCTGGTGAAGTTTGCACCCCAGCTCCTTTCTGGGGCCCAGCATTGCTCTGTTCCCGGCCACAGTACTTTTAGTGCTGTGCTCAGTGTCCGGGAGGCCGTGGAGCAGGGCAGGGCAGGTCACTGGAAGGGGTACATGCTGTCCTTGGATCAGGCAAAAGCATTTGATCGTGTTAACCACGAGTACCTCTGGTCTGTCCTTCTGAGATATGGCCTGCCCGGGGGGTTTGTTGATTGGCTTAAGACCTTGTATGCAGGGGCAGAGAGTTTCCCGCTTGTGAATGGTTGGATTGGGCGTACTTTTGGGGTGGGATCTGGGGTTCGCCAGGGTTGTCCTCTGAGCCCGCTTTTGTACGTGTTCGCGATCGATCCCTTCCTTAGAGGGGTTGATCGTGGGCCGTTGGCGGGCATCGGGATGGACCGGGCGGCTCCGGAGACTACACTGAGGGTGGTGGCGTATGCTGATGACGTAACTATCTTTGTGTCTTCGAGAGGGGAGGCAGAGTGGGTACTGTCTGAGGTAGAGCGCTACTCAGAGTCATCTGGGTCCAAGATCAACCGAGATAAGTGTGAGAGTCTCTGGCTGGGAGGTGGAGATCCTGGTTTTGATCTCCCGGACACCCTTCCAGAGCCCCAGGAATCTACAAAAGTCCTCGGCATTGAATTTGGCCAGGGGGATTACCCCCATCAAAATTGGGATAGCAGGCTTAAGATTGCCGCTCAGAAGGTGGACCAGTGGAAGGGTTGGTCTTTAACCCTCAGGGAAAGGGTGAACATTATCAAAACCTACCTGATCCCTTTGCTGTTATATCTGGGCAGTGTGTGCGTCTTGCCGGAACCCTTCTGGACTCGGGTCTACAGTCTGTTCTTCCAGATGTTATGGGGAAACAGACTGAACCTTGTCAAGAGGGAAGTTACTTACCGTACGAGGAGACTAGGAGGGTTGGGTATGGTCAACCCTGTGGTGTTCCTGGTGAACACCTTTATTAAGATTAATCTCTCGAACCTCTGGCAAGAGAGGGCTCCTCTGTGGGTAGCCTCCTGTCGGGGATGGTTTCGGCCTTTCTTCCAGGAATGGGAGACAGGGGGGCAAGTGAAGGATCTCCGCACACCACATGGGCATCTCCCGGCTTATGCTGCCCCGGTTCTGAAGGTATTACGTCGGTGGGGTCTGGGGATGTGGGAAATCAGGACTCAGTCAAGGAGACTCCTTGACCAGAGGGTTCTGTTGACCCATTTCCAGAAACCTCTGGCCCTCAGGGACTGCCCAGGTCGGGATCTGAGGGTTGGGTTACGGCTTTTAAATTCCAATAGGATCCCCTTGAAGTTCTTTGACTTGACTTGGCGCTGCTTCCATGGGAAACTGTGTGTGAGGGACAATCTGAAGTGTAGGAGCTCTGAGGACAGGGGGTGTCCCCGTGAGGAGTGCGGTGGTGTGCTGGAAAGCATGGACCACTTCCTGCTTCATTGTCCCTTTAACACAGAGGTTTACACCAGGGTGGGGACCTCCATTGGCTGGCCTAGGCTGGTCACTCTCTCCTATGCGGAATGGGCCTATGGAGCATTCAGACACCTGGGTGGTAGGGACCTTTGCACTTTATTCCTAGTCAGCTCAGTGGTCAGGTACTACACGTGGCATGCACGGTGTTTAGTTTCGACGCAACGCAAAATCCTCCCCGAGGATGAGGTGGTTAGGAACATTCTCGGAGACCTGGTGAAGGTGCGCTCTCTGGAGTACGAGAGGTTGGGGGCGGGTAGAGCCTCTCTCCTCTGGAGGGGTTTTGCCTTTAGGGTACCCTAGCCTGTTGTCTCCCCTCCCGGTGGTGGGCTGAAGCTGACACTGTAGATTTTTGTTTTGTTTTGGTGGCTGTATGAGGACATAGGGCTTGCAGGCGCCAAACTTGGGCTTTAATGGGTTGTGTGTGGCTGAAAAGCCTCACGGTGGGTGGTGAGGTTAAGGTCTACTATGTAATGTACTATGTAATGTAGTTTATATGTCTTTATGTCTATATATATATATTTGTATATTTGTATAGGTTGAGTTGTCGGGTGTAGTGTTAGGTTGGGTGGTGGGTAAATGGGGGGAGGGTTCCATGGAACATTGGGGACTTTGGGACATATAAGAAAATCCTGGGCTGGTTCATGGACGTCTGTTATCATGTACTGGGGGCATGGGATGCGGGACCAGCTCAGGGACCAAAAAAAAAATAAAAAAAATAAAATAAAAAAAAATATATATATATATATATAATATAAAAAAAAAAATTGTGTGTTGCATTGGGGTGGTGGTGGGTGGGCTTTTTGTAAGTTTAACTTCTGTATTTGTTAAGTGTAGGTAGATGCAACCGGATCAGGAAGGTTAGTACATGTACATAGATATTGTAAATATTGTACATAGCTGGTGTTCTGTGGCGAGTGGGCTGGACCGGTGCTGTCTGCACCGCGCTGAGGAGCATCATGTCCTGTATGGTTGGTTTGGTCTCTGTTTTATATATTTATTTATCTGTTTGTTTTAAAATTTTAATAAAAGAAATACAGGATGTAACTCAGGATCAGTACAGGATAAGTAATGTAATGTATGTACATAGTGACTGCACCAGCAGAATAGTGAGTGCAGCTCTGGAGTATAATACAGTATGTAACTCAGGATCAGTACAGGATAAGTAATGTATGTACACAGTGACTGCACCAGCAGAATAGTGAGTGCAGCTCTGGAGTATAATACAGGATGTAACTCAGGATCAGTACATGATAAGTAATGTCTGTGCACAGTGACTGCACCAGCAGATCACTTTTATATGAAAACTATAAATTGGTGTCTGAAGGGATAATATTAGGTGCTGCTACACCCTTGACTTGGAGGCTGGACATGATTTATCCCTCCATTTTCTACCAGAAGTCTTGCAGCTTATGACATCAGATTTATGTCTCAAGCTCATATTACTCGGGAGCAGGATCCGGGTTTGGAGTTGGTATAAATCTTGTCCATAGAGATAACTGCATGAATTTATGAAGATGCTGTCCCGACAGGATGTTAACAAGCCACACAGTGGACACTCTGCAAGGAAAATTAATGTGCACTCGTCACTTCTCCAAGATTTACAGAGATCCAGGCCACATGTAATCAGATACCAATAGCCGAGAGTACTACACTACTGCCACAGATCTGAGCTCCAGTTTTTAGACTGGAAAGGTCCATCGTCTCAGTGCTGTATCTTTTTATCTATAAGATCCACAGCATTGTAAGAGCAAGGAATTCAACTGGGATGGAAAGTGGAAAACTTTATTTCAAGAAGTTAAAGTATTGCAGACGTTATATCCAGGCATAAGAAAAACAAAGTCCTCCCTCTATAAATTCTGTGGTTTTACGTATCAGGACATTTAAAAAAATCTACTCCTTGGCAGGTCTTAAAATTACAGATGAACAAAAACACATGACAAATTACACTGTGTCATTTATAAACATAAGGCATAAAAGGAACAAAAAAGGAATAAAGAGGGTAAGTAGCATCCAGGTGCTGCTAATCAACTGCTCTTGATTAATTGATCATCAAGTTTACCACCTTTATAAAAGCAGAAGTTTTGGCAGTTTGCCGGCCTGGAACATTAAGGCATGTATTAGCACAATGCCAAGGAGGAAAGACATCAGCAATGATCTTTGAGAAGCAGTTATTGCTGCCCATCAATCTGGGAAGAGTTATAAGGCAATTTCCAGTTCATCATTCTACAATGAGAAAGATTATTCACAGGTTAAGACAGTCTTCACAAGAGTGGACATCCCAGCAAACTCACCCCAAGCTCAGACTCAGAGAAATTGCTAAGTTTATGACAGTACAATTAGAAAAAGACTGAACGCGCATGGCTTGTGTGGAATGGTTGACAGGAGAAAACCTCTTCTTTCTAAGAAGAACATGGCAGCACGGCTTAAGTTTGCAAAGCTACATCTGAACAAACCTCAAGATTTGTGGAACAATATTCTTTGAACAGGCAAGACCAAAGTGGAGATGTTTGGCCATAGAGCTGATGAAGGAAAAAGGAAGCGGAGGATACATAGAGTGATACCCGTGTGGAATAGACTTAGCATGTGGTGATAATTTGAGGCTCACCTGGGGTAGTTGTGCATATCCAGGCATAGATTTTGGGGATATATCAAGACTGGCGCATCCATATGCCAGTCTTAATCTCCCTGTGCTGGCATGAGAGGCGCCTAATTTATTAAGAGGCAGATGCATCTTAAGCCGAGCGCCAGAAACTGAAGTCTACAAAAGTTACAGGCTGGCGAAGATTTCACCTATACCTTCCGTCATTTTCTGGTGAAAGTTATAGTAAATGTAGCGGGCGTCTTGAAGCCCTGCCCACTTCCGCTAAGCCTAAAGAGTGGCAAATTATGGCACATATATGTCGTGCGCCATAATGTGCAACTTTTTAATTAGCTTAATGAATGTCTTCAATATGTACAGCATAGATAGACTTGCAGCAGGAATCTGTGGATCAATGTATTGGCTAAAAACCATGGGGTATCTGGGTGTTCAAGTGGGGAGTGAAGAAAAGGAAAAAATACACATTACCATAAATTTTCTAAATATGCTTTATTCCAAGTGACAGCAAAAAACATATTAAAAAGCCTAAAATTTTTGGCCAAAACACACAAATACCTCATGCCAACTGTGAAGGGGGGGGGGGGTGATGATTTGTGACTTATTTTGCAGCCACAGTACCTGGGCACCTTACATCAACCATGAACTCCTCTATATTAGAGTTGAGTAAATTTATTTAATTTGTTTCATGTCCAATTCGCCAGATTGGTCAAGAAATTCAATCCAGGTCCAAATCGATTCTAGCTGAACCTAAAATGCTTCAGTTGAACTAAAAATTGGTATATGACAGTCTGATGTCTCCTAGGACTCTTTCTTCTGTTTTGTCTTTCTCTCTTTTTTTTGCTCTTTTTCTACCCCAGACCCCCCCTCCCCTTTTTTTTTATGTATACCTTCGGAGGTAATTTTTGTTTATAATTGCATTTTACTAATTTTTGGCTAAAATTCATATTGTCAATTGGCCTTTAATAAAAATATTGAGTCATTCTGTCACAAATGGTTAACCTTTTCTAACAGTGTGACTGGTGCTTTCACGTTGCTTTGTCATCTAATACATCCTATCTCTAAATTACTAAGAGGCCATAAACACTTATTTAGGCCACATTCCTATCAGTAAGATAAGAACTTAGCTATAATGAGTGTTCATAAGGTCAGACATAAGGAGCCTGTCTGCTCCTGGTCTAACGGAAAAGACAGAAAATCCAATAGGTGCTACTAGAGCCTCTCAGCTCTGTACAGAACAAAAGGATGCCATATTTTTAATAAAGATCAATTGAAAAAAAATGGGTCAAAATGAGTACAATGCAACAAAAAAAGCCCCCAAAGGTGTACATAGCCTTTAAGCTCTTTAACACAATGACACCAATAGCAAGTAATGTCAGAGTGACAATGCCATATATAGCTATGGGTGAACACGTGTTTGACAGTGTTAAATCAGCATGTTTAAAAACACAGTCCGCCATCACACTTGTTATGCTTTTTCATATTACAAACGTTCTGTATCGGGGCAGATAGTGTTTAAATGGAGTTATGGGGAAAAAAACTGTGGCTTGTTGGGAACAAGCATCCCAAATTTTTTTCTTAACAGGGGGAGATAACTGCCATTATTTATACACACAAGTGTTCACTGTCAGACGAAACAGTGACTTGTTCTGCACAAGCATCCAAAAATCAGGCCTTACTGAGGCAGATGCCTGCCCTTATTTATACACACGCAAGTGCTAATTGTCAGATCAAACAGTTGCTTGGTATAAACAAGGCTTGAAAAATTCTTCCTTATTTTTGGAAGCAGCAACAGGACAGTGTGGATGTGGAAAGGGGTAAGGTAAGGTCTATGGTTTGTAGGGGTAAGAGTGGCAGCAATAGTAGCAGCAGCAGAAACTATAGGCCAATAAGTCTAACATCTGTTGTTGGTAAACTGTTTGAAGGTTTTCTAAGAGATGCTATGTTGGAGTACCTCAATGAAAATAAGCAAATAACGCCATATCAGCATGGCATCATGAGGGATTGGTCATGTCAAACTAATGTAATCAGTTTCTATGAGCTCTAGACTTGACTGGGGCGAGTCAATGGATGTCGTATATCTAGACTTCTCCAAAGCATTTGATACTGAGCCACATAAAAGGTTAGTATATAAAATGAGAATGCTCGGACTGGGAGAAAATTTCTGTACGTGGGTAAGTAACCGGCTCAGTGACAGAAAACAGAGGGTGGTAACGGTACACACTCAGATTGGGTCATCATCAGTAGTGGGGTACCACAGGGGTCAGTTTTGGAGGGGTCACAGTCACCAGTGGGGTACTACATGAGTCAGTATTAAGGCCAATTTCCTTCAATATATTTATTAGTGATCTTGTAGAAGGCTTGCATGACACTAAACTTTGTAAAGTAATTAACATGGAATAGGACAGTATACTGTATATATACTACACAGGACCGTATACTGTATATATACTACAGATGACAGTATACTGTATTTATACTACACAGGACAGTATACAGTATATATACTACAGAGGACAGTATACTGTATATATACTACAGAGGACAGTATACTGTATATATATACTACAGAGGACAGTATACTACTACAGAGGGATCTGAATAGATTGGAGGCTTGGGCAAAAAGTGGCAGATGACGCTTAACACTGACAAATGTAATGTTATACACATAGGAAGGATTAATGCAAGTCACCCGTACATACTAAGAGGTAAAACACTGGGCAACACTGACATGAAAAAGGACTTAGGAATTTTAGTAGACAGCAAACTAAGTTGTAGAAACCAGTGTACAGGAGTACTGTGTACAGTTCTGGGCTCCTGTGAACAAGGCAGACATAGCAGAGCTGGAGAGGATTCAGAGGAGGGCAACTAAAGTAATAACTGGAATGGGTGGACTACAGTACCCAGAAAGATTATCAAAATTAGGGTTATTTACTTTAGAAAAAAGACGACTGAGGGGAGATCTAATAACTATGCATAAATATATCAGGGATCAGTACAGAGATCTATCCCATCATCTATTTATCCCCAGGACTGTGACGAGGGGACATCCTCTGCGTCTGGAGGAAAGAAGGTTTGAACACAAACATAGAAGAGGATTCTTTACGGTAAGAGCAGTGAGACTATGGAACTCTCTGCCTGAGGAGGTGGTGATGGTGAGTTCACTAAAAGAGTTCAAGAGGGGCCTGGATGTATTTCTGGAGCGTAATAATATTACAGGTTATATTTATTTTTCCCTAAATTGAGGAAAATTGGCTTCTACCTCACAGTTTTTTTTTTTTGCCTTCCTCTGGATCAACTTGCAGGATAACAGGCCAAACTGGATGGACAAATGTCTTTTCTTAGCCTTACAAACTATGAAGGTCATTTATTAAGACCTGCGTTTAAGACGCCAGTCTTTATAACCCTTATATCTGGCGGTGTATCCGTCGGCCTCTACATAACTTCGGCACATCCAGCACCAGTCTAAATGCAAGCCAGAAGAATCAGGTGGAATGCTGTGACCAATGGCTCCTAGGCACGGTGTCTGTCTCAGAAGTTACCTCCACGTCATCCTGCTGTGACTGAGAGTAGGAGTGAGCCATCCAGTGCACAATCTCATCCTCTTTGTCCTCAATAATATTGTGGTGCCTATCGGAAGCCATGGAGAACTGTGGCCTACTACTACTACTACTACTACTAGATGGATGGCTGGTGCTGATACTGCTGTTTGCAATACTACAGCCATCCACATTTTGACTCTTGGATGACAAGTCGTAGGTCATTAGTATTCCACTTTTCGGTTTACCATTTATAATAAGGCCTGTAAATGAAAAGTTACAGGTTTGGTACACAAATTATTAAACAATACTAGCAAAATTGCAAGAATTTTTTCTGTAATTTAAAGACCACGCTATTAAACATCCAAACCCCTTCTACAAACACACTGCACACTAATATTGTCAATTTGTAATGGTAATACAATGAGTAGAATGAAACTGCTATAATAATACATTTATTGGAGAACAATGTGTTCACTAAAACTGCGGATATCTTTACACAATACAACACATTAACTGAAACTGGTAAATTAATGCAGTTACTGCAGCACAATGCGTTCCCTAAAACTGTGGGTATCTTAACGCAATACAATGCGTGGAATGAAACTGATATATTATTGTATTTATTGCAGTACAACGTTTCACTAAAACTGCATGGTATCGTGACGTACCACAATGTGTTTGCAGCAGAATGTACTTCATGATGGTGCTGGCAATAAGCCTACAAACAAATGAACTGTAGAAACGTGAGTTTTTAAAAAATATATACAGGGAGTGCAGAATTATTAGGCAAGTTGTATTTTTGAGGATTAATTTTATTATTGAACAACAACCATGTTCTCAATGAACCCAAAAAACTCATTAACCACCTCCGGACCGCCTAACGCACATGTGCGTTCCGGAGGTGGCAGCGCTGCGCACAGTCACGCATATACGCGTCATCTCGCGAGACGCGAGATGACGCGAGTATGCGCCCGCGCGTGCGCAGTTCGCGCCGGCATTTCATCGAGAGGTATTTCGTCAGCAACCTGCCAGCCAATGATCGTCGCTGGCAGGTTGCTGATTTTTAAAAAATCCAATCAAAGTGCCAGATAGCAGATCATATTTGTAAATATGATCTGTTATATGGCTGCCTGCTCCTCTGCTGGTTCTTTTCGTCGGTTGGATCCAGCAGAGGAGCAGGCTTCACAGTGAGTACACCAAACACTACACTATAGCCCCTGATCACCCCCCTGAACCCCAATTAACCCTTTGATCACCCCTTTGATCACCCCTGTCAATCACAAGTGAAAAGAAAAAAGTGATCAGTGCAAACTGTCACTTTTTCTTTTCACTGGTATTGACCGTTAGGTTTCAGTATAGTTTAGGCCCCTTGGTTAGGTAGTTTAGCGATCAGTTAGCGCCCAGCCCACCGCACCGCAGTCCGTTATTCGCTGATTAGCGTATCGCTAATCAGCATTTGTACTTTTATAGTATCTGGAAGTGATCAAAACTGATCACGGTCAGATCTATAATTGTATTAGTGTCACTTTAGTTCGCCCTCCACCCAAAACGCAGTGTTTGCCCGATCAGGCCTGATCGGTCGCCCACACGTGCGTTCGCCCACACCCGCCCCACCGCAGTGACAAAAAAAAAATTTTTTTTTGATCACTGCACATTCACTTTACACGCACTGCGGCGATAAAAAAATCAGTTTTGATATTTTTTATCAACCGCAGCGGCCTCCGGTACTTCGCTAGCCTCCCCTTTGTAAGACAGGCTTGCTTTTTTTTTCTTGGGTAGTCTCAGGGAATACCCCTAAATTTAGTTGCCCACATGTCTAACAGGGGGTATTCCTCTGAAGAGGCCTACAGGCTTCTGACCCAGTCGGATGAGGAGTGGGAGCCCTCATCTGATGAATCCAGCGGGTCAGAATACGAACCTGTAGAAAGCAGTGGCTCTCTGACCCAAAGTTCGGACGAGGAGGCTGAGGTCCCTGATACCACCAGGCGTACCCGGCCCCGTGTCGCTAGACCGCAGGTTGCGCAGGATCCGCTTCAAGAGCAGCAGAGTGGGGCTGGTGCTGTCGGATTACGTGGTGAGGCATACACCAGCAGCCCAGCCCTCCCTGGACCTAGTACCAGCACTGCCGTACAACCTGGTGAAGTAGCGAGCACCAGAAGGGCAGTTGAAGCTGGTACGGTGGCACGTGCAGTAGTGACCCCGTCGCAGCCACCGCAAAGACGTGCCCGTAGAGCCCCTAGAATCCCAGAGGTGCTGGCAAACCCTGATTGGCAGTCCCCAACTTCAGCCGCACCTGTAGTTTTCCCTTTCACTGCCCAGTCTGGAGTTCGGGTTGAGACGGCTCAGATCGGTTCGGCCCTGGGATTTTTTGAGCTGTTCTTGACTGCGGAGCTTTTAGACATAGTTGTGGCCGAAACAAACAGGTATGCCACACAATTTATCACCGCTAACCCGGGAAGCTTTTATGCCCAGCCTTTCCGGTGGAAACCAGTCCAAGTTTCCGAACTTAAAACTTTTCTGGGCCTCCTCCTCAACATGGGCCTGACAAAAAAACATGAATTGCGGTCATATTGGTCCACGAACCCGATTCATCACATGCCCATGTTCTCTGCTGCTATGTCCAGGGCACGTTTTGAGGCCATCCTGCGGTTCCTGCACTTTAGTGACAACACCGCCTCCCGTCCCAGGGGCCACCCTGCTTTTGACCGGCTCCACAAAATTCGGCCCCTCATAGACCATTTCAACCAGAAATTTGCAGATATTTATACCCCAGAGCAAAACATCTGCATAGACGAGTCCCTGATACATTTTACCGGGCGCCTTGGCTTCAAACAATACATCCCAAGCAAGCGCGCCCGGTATGGGGTCAAATTGTATAAGCTCTGTGAAAGGGCCACAGGCTATACCCACAAATTTCGGGTCTATGAGGGAAAAGATCAGACCCTGGAGCCGGTCGGTTGCCCTGACTACCTGGGGAGCAGTGGGAAGACAGTTTGGGACTTGGTGTCACCCTTATTCGGCAAGGGGTACCATCTTTATGTGGACAATTTTTACACAAGTGTGGCCCTCTTTAGGCATTTGTTTCTAGAACGGATTGGCGCCTGTGGTACCGCGCGAACTAGTCGCGCGGGCTTCCCCCAACGGCTCGTTAGCACCCGTCTTGCAAGGGGGCAGAGGGCCGCACTGTGTAACGAAGAACTGCTCGCGGTGAAATGGAGAGACAAGCGTGACGTTTACATGCTCTCCTCCATTCACGCAGACACGACAATACTAATTGAGCGAGCAACCCGTGTCATTGAAAAGCCCCTCTCAGTCCACGACTATAACCTCCACATGGGAGGGGTCGACTTCAATGACCAGATGTTGTCTCCGTATTTAGTTTCCCGACGCACCAGACGCTGGTATAAGAAGGTGTCTGTATATTTAATTCAATTGGCTCTGTACAATAGTTTTGTTCTCTACAGTAAGGCTGGGAGAACTGGATCCTTCCTCAAATTTCAGGAAGAGATCATCGAGAACCTCCTGTATCCAGGAGGTTCCGTGGCCCCAACCACCAGTGTAGTTAGCCGTCTACACGAGCGACATTTCCCCAATGTCGTTCCTGGTACCTCAACCCAACCGTCACCCCGAAAAAGATGTCGTGTCTGTAGCAGGAGTGGAATAAGGCGTGACACCCGCTATTTCTGTCCTGACTGTCCGGACCACCCTGCCCTATGCTTTGGAGAGTGTTTCCGGAAGTACCACTCACAGGTACACTATTAGCATAGGGATCATCTCACCAGGACAGGCACACAGGGCTATTAGGGCCCATTCACTCACTGCTGCTGCAAACGTCTCCTTTCACATGGGACAAAGTGCATAACGCACTTCGCCACATCTTTGGGCGATTTGCGCTTTGCACATTGACCCATGGGGAAGGAGAGGTTTGTTCTATAAAGGTAAAAAAACAAAAAACAAAAAAAAACAGGTAAGCAAACAGGTTAATGTTTAGTTCCAAAAGTTAAAGTTACACGTTCTGTTCCAAAGTTAATAAAATTATTGCGTTGTGGCCTGGTTTTTTCTTTTTTTTTTTTTTTGTCTTTTTACCTTCCAGGTGGACCAACCGATCGACCAGCTGCAGCACCGATGTGCATTCTGACAGAAGCATTGCGCTGCTGTCAGATTACACGCAAGTCGGTGTATGCGGCGCTGCAAGACGGGATTTTCTCCTCTGCAGTGACAGATACGTTTGCCAAGGCATACGAGCTGAGGAGGAGGCGGCGTTCCTATGCTTTGGCAAACACTTTGTGTGTATATATATATATAAAAAAAAAAAATCCCGGCAATGATTTATTCATCCACATCGATTGATGCGAATGGAGAAATCTGGTTTGCCAGGGCATACGAGCTAAGTGGGTATGGATGTAGGGCGGAGCTCCTATGTCCTGGCAGACGCCTTTCCCCTCCATTTTTTTTTTTGGCAGAGATTTTTTCATCCACATTGATCGATGCGAATGAAGAAATCTGTGCCGTTCATTTTTTTCTTTCAGCCCAGAGGCTGAACGGAAAAAAAAATCTCATTACCTGTATGCTCAATATAAGGAGAATAGCAGAAACTCCTAATGCTGGCCATACATGTAATGATTGCGGAGACCCTCAAATGCCAGGGCAGTACAAACACCCCACAACTGACCCCATTTTGGAAAGAAGACACCCCAAGGTATTTGCTGAGGGGCATATTGAGTCCATGAAAGATTGAAATTTTTGTCCTAAGTTAGCGGAAAGTGAGACTTTGTGAGAAAAAACAAAAAAAAATCAATTTCCGCTAACTTATGCGAAAAAAAAAAAATTCTATGAACTTGCCAGGCCCCTCATTGGATACCTTGGGGTGTCTTCTTTCCAAAGTGGGGTCACATGTGGGGTATTTATACTGCCCTGGCTTTTTAGGGGCCCTAAAGCGTGAGAAGAAGTCTGGGATCCAAATGTCTAAAAATGCCCTCCTAAAAGGAATTTGGGCACCTTTGCGCATCTAGGCTGCAAAAAGTGTGACACATCTGGTATCGCCGTACTCAGGAAGAAGTTGGGGAATGTGTTTTGGGGTGTCATTTTACATATACCCATGCTGGGTGAGAAAAATATCTTGGTCAAATGCCAACTTTGTATAAAAAAATGGGAAAAGTTGTCGTTTGCCAAGATATTTCTCTCACCCAGCATGGGTATATGTAAAATGACACCCCAAAACACATTCCCCAACTTCTCCTGAGTACGGCGATACCAGATGTGTGACACTTTTTTGATGCCAAGGTGGGCAAAGGGGCACATATTCCAAAGTGCACCTTTCGGATTTCACCGGTCATTTTTTACAGATTTTGATTGCAAAGTACTTCTCACACATATGGGCCCCTAAATTGCCAGGGCAGTATAACTACGCCACAAGTGACCCCATTTTGGAAAGAAGACACCCCAAGGTATTCCGTGAGGGGCATGGCGAGTTCCTAGAATTTTTTATTTTTTGTCGCAAGTTAGTGGAATATGAGACTTTGTAAGGAAAAAAGAGAAAAAAAAAAAAATCATCATTTTCCGCTAACTTGTGACAAAAAATAAAAAATTCTAGGAACTCGCCGTGCCCCTCACGGAATACCTTGGGGTGTCTTCTTTCCAAAATGGGGTCACTTGTGGCGTAGTTATACTGCCCTGGCAATTTAGGGGCCCATATGTGTGAGAAGTACCTTGCAATCAAAATGTGTAAAAAATGGCCTGCAAAATCCGAAAGGTGCACTTTGGAATATGTGCCCCTTTGCCCACCTTGGCAGCAAAAAAGTGTGACACATCTGGTATCGCCGTACTCAGGAGAAGTTGGGGAATGTGTTTTGGGGTGTCATTTTACATATACCCATGCTGGGTGAGAAAAATATCTTGGTCAAATGCCAACTTTGTATAAAAAAATGGGAAAAGTTGTCGTTTGCCAAGATATTTCTCTCACCCAGCATGGGTATATGTAAAATGACACCCCAAAACACATTCCCCAACTTCTCCTGAGTACGGCGATACCAGATGTGTGACACTTTTTTGATGCCAAGGTGGGCAAAGGGGCGCATATTCCAAAGTGCACCTTTCGGATTTCACCGGTCATTTTTTACAGATTTTGATTGCAAAGTACTTCTCACACATATTGGGCCCCTAAATTGCCAGGGCAGTATAACTACGCCACAAGTGACCCCATTTTGGAAAGAAGACACCCCAAGGTATTCCGTGAGGGGCATGGCGAGTTCCTAGAATTTTTTATTTTTTGTCGCAAGTTAGTGGAATATGAGACTTTGTAAGGAAAAAAGAGAAAAAAAAAAAATCATCATTTTCCGCTAACTTGTGACAAAAAATAAAAAATTCTAGGAACTCGCCAGTGCCCCTCACGGAATACCTTGGGGTGTCTTCTTTCCAAAATGGGGTCACTTGTGGCGTAGTTATACTGCCCTGGCAATTTAGGGGCCCAAATGTGTGAGAAGTACCTTGCAATCAAAATGTGTAAAAAATGCCCTGCAAAATCCGAAAGGTGCACTTTGGAATATGTGCCCCTTTGCCCACCTTGGCAGCAAAAAAGTGTGACACATCTGGTATCGCCGTACTCAGGAGAAGTTGGGGAATGTGTTTTGGGGTGTCATTTTACATATACCCATGCTGGGTGAGAAAAATATCTTGGTCAAATGCCAACTTTGTATAAAAAAATGGGAAAAGTTGTCTTTTGCCAAGATATTTCTCTCACCCAGCATGGGTATATGTAAAATGACACCCCAAAACACATTCCCCAACTTCTCCTGAGTACGGCGATACCAGATGTGTGACACTTTTTTGATGCCAAGGTGGGCAAAGGGGCGCATATTCCAAAGTGCACCTTTCGGATTTCACCGGTCATTTTTTACAGATTTTGATTGCAAAGTACTTCTCACACATTTGGGCCCCTAAATTGCCAGGGCAGTATAACTACGCCACAAGTGACCCCATTTTGGAAAGAAGACACCCCAAGGTATTCTGTGAGGGGCATGGCGAGTTCCTAGAATTTTTTATTTTTTGTCGCAAGTTAGTGGAATATGAGACTTTGTAAGAAAAAAAAAAAAAAAAAAATCATCATCATTTTCCGCTAACTTGTGACAAAAAATAAAAAGTTCTATGAACTCACTATGCCCATCAGCGAATACCTTAGGGTGTCTACTTTCCGAAATGGGGTCATTTGTGGGGTTTTTCTACTGTTTGGGCATTGTAGAACCTCAGGAATCATGACTAGGTGCTCAGAAAGTCAGAGCTGTTTCAAAAAGCGGAAATTCACATTTTTGTACCATAGTTTGTAAATGCTATAACTTTTACCCAAACCATTTTTTTTTTGCCCAAACATTTTTTTTTTATCAAAGACATGTAGAACTATAAATTTAGCGAAAAATTTATATATGGATGTCGTTTTTTTTGCAAAATTTCACAGCTGAAAGTGAAAAATGTCATTTTTTTGCAAAAAAATCGTTATATTTTGATTAATAACAAAAAAAGTAAAAATGTCAGCAGCAATAAAATACCACCAAATGAAAGCTCCATTAGTGAGAAGAAAAGGAGGTAAAATTCATTTGGGTGGTAAGTTGCATGACCGAGCGATAAACGGTGAAAGGAGTGTAGTGCCGAAGTGTAAAAAGTGGCCTGGTCATGAAGGGGGTTTCACCTAGCGGGGCTGAAGTGGTTAATATCAAAGCTGAATATTTTTGGAAGTAGTTTTTAGTTTGTTTTTAGTTTTAGCTATTTTAGGGGGATATCTGTGTGTGCAGGTGACTATTACTGTGCATAATTATTAGGCAACTTAACACAAAACAAATATATACCCATTTCAATTATTTATTTTTACCAGTGAAACCAATATAACATCTCAACATTCACAAATATACATTTCTGACATTCAAAAACAAAACAAAAACAAATCAGTGACCAATATAGCCACCTTTCTTTGCAAGGACACTCAAAAGCCTTCCATCCATGGATTCTGTCAGTGTTTTGATCTGTTCACCATCAACATTGCGTGCAGCAGCAACCACAGCCTCCCAGACACTGTTCAGAGAGGTGGACTGTTTTCCCTCCTTGTAAATCTCACATTTGATGATGGACCACAGGTTCTCAATGGGGTTCAGATCAGGTGAACAAGGAGGCCATGTCATTAGATTTTCTTCTTTTATACCCTTTCTTGCCAGCCACGCTGTGGAGTACTTGGACGCGTGTGATGGAGCATTGTCCTGCGTGAAAATCATGCTTTTCTTGAAGGATGCAGACTTCTTCCTGTACCACTGCTTGAAGAAGGTGTCTTCCAGAAACTGGCAGTAGGACTGGGAGTTGAGCTTGACTCTATCCTCAACTCGAAAAGGCCCCACAAGCTCATCTTTAATGATACCAGCCCAAACCAGTACTCCACCTCCACCTTGCTGGCGTCTGAGTCGGACTGGAGCTCTCTGCCCTTTACCAATCCAGCCACGGGCCCATCCATCTGGCCCATCAAGACTCACTCTCATTTCATCAGTCCATAAAACCTTAGAAAAATCAGTCTTGAGATATTTCTTGGCCCAGTCTTGACGTTTCAGCTTGTGTATCTTGTTCAGTGGTGGTCGTCTTTCAGCCTTTCTTACCTTGGCCATGTCTCTGAGTATTGCACACCTTGTGCTTTTGGGCACACCAGTGATGTTGCAGCTCTGAAATATGGCCAAACTGGTGGCAAGTGGCATCTTGGCAGCTGCACGCTTGACTTTTCTCAGTTTATGGGCAGTTATTCTGCGCCTTGGTTTTTCCACACGCTTCTTGCGACCCTGTTGACTATTTTGAATGAAACGCTTGATTGTTCGATGATCACGCTTCAGAAGCTTTGCAATTTTAAGAGTGCTGCATCCCTCTGCAAGATATCTCACTATTTTTGACTTTTCTGAGCCTGTCAAGTCCTTCTTTTGACCCATTTTGCCAAAGGAAAGGAAGTTGCCTAATAATTATGCACACCTGATATAGGGTGTTGATGTCATTAGACCACACCCCTTCTCATTACAGAGATGCACATCACCTAATATGCTTAATTGGTAGTAGGCTTTCGAGCCTATACAGCTTGGAGTAAGACAACATGCATAAAGAGGATGATGTGGTCAAAATACTCATTTGCCTAATAATTCTGCACTCCCTGTATATATGCTTTCCCTGATAAAACTCTGAGTGGCCCACAATATAGGAAATGTGGGGAAATATCCTTATTTAAAATTTAACTTTTATACGATATACATTAAGATATACACCTAAGGATGTATCACAAAACAAAACATATAGTCAAGGGGTTCTATGGTGTCGACCCCACTGCTGGCAGGAAAGAAAAGGCACTCATTTGCACTAATGCGCCTGTAAGTGCGCCAAAGTGTTACCCAGCCAACACACACAAACGACATATATTGAGGTTCAATGGTAGGTACCCCACTTCTGGTTGAACAAGGATAAATATTACTGCTGCGCCTCTGTGGACGCAAGCAGTCTTACCTTACCGACCAGGTGACTAGGATCAGCGCAGCAGGGGACCAGGCCTGATGGAAGGGAGTGTAGACAGGAGATGTAGTCATGAAAATATCAATGCTGTGCCCTATATCACCCTATATTCTTGGTAGGAATAGGGGCCTATTTTCATGCTACCTGTCTATACAGAGCACTCGCCCTAAGAAGGGCGACCCCGTCCGGATGCCTGTCCCTAGTTTGGACCTGAACCCTAGAATACAAAACAAAACAAAAATAGATACTATAGTGACTACAGGCCTCCCGACGTGGCACGTTTCTGTCGTGTCGACTCCTCAGGGGGATTTAGAACATGTAGAAACAAAAAAGCAAAGAACCGGACTATGACCACAGGTGACAGGTGAGTATACACTGCGGTTATGCGGTTACATGAAATACTAGACTCAAACAATAATGATAAAGGTCAGAGTCTAGGGGCAGGCATCCGTGGTGCTGGATCGCCATGCTGCAGAGGAATGGATACTTCTCCGCTTCTTAGTGTGAGAGGATATGGTGGTCCTCAGTACGGTGGTGTCCCTGTCATTAAGGGGGTTCCTCAACCTATACCAGCCACCCTGACACATACCTTAGTGGAGTTTAAATACATCACCAGCGCGCCTCTTCCTGGGAGACCGCCCTGTCAGCACCTGCGTCGGCGTGTGACGTCACGCGTATGCGCCACGACCTACAACACGCCGCTGCCTATGCCACATGATTGCGGCGACGAATCAGATCCGGAGGCGGAGAGAGATGGCGGTTACCTTGGAGAATATGTCAACAGGAAGTAACCTCACGATACGTCCCTAAATAGAGGCGTCCGTGACAACGCTACGATATAGAGTCGCAGCAGAATAAGGCCGATATTTCTTGCACGATACCAGCGACATGAATACAATAAAAAGAACTGGACACGATGCCAAGCATTTCACAAGTATTTTGAAGTAGAAAAATGTCTCATGTATTTGCATATTATCCTAAGGGAGAAAATGCCATCATTAATGTAGGCACAGACTCCATTACAGGAGAATATAGATTGCCATCACCACTGTGGGCATAATATCTATTATTGGAGAGATTACCCCACACATTTATATAAAGCACCCAAAATCCAGCCTTTCATTTAGGCCTAGGGGTGCAGATGTTTTGAGTTGAAAAATCCATCGAGATTCTTGTTGCAGCAGACACCTGTCCCAATTGCCCCCTCTCACAGGCGGTTTGACCAAGTCGAAACCCAGAAATTTCAAGGAGGCTTTACCATTGTGTACAGTATGTACATGTTTCGAGATTGGGGTATCTCGTTTATGAGAGATATCCCCCAAATGCTCCCCTATCCGCCTCCTGAATTCACGTATTGTTTTACCAACATATTCAATCCCACATTCACACTGGATCCGATAGATGACCCCTCTGGATTTGCAATTAATGAAATGTGGGATTGAATATGTTTTGTTGGTGACATTGCTCACAAACGACTTGGTGACGTCTATGCGTTTGCATGCTATACAGTTCCCACATCTATAGCATCCCACACTCCTAGATCGCAACCAGGTGGTTTTGGTGCGATCAGGTGCATAGTGACTATGCACTAGCTTATCGCGTATGTTCGATCCTCTACGGTAAGTAATTTGTGGTTGGTCACCCAGGACGTCTTGTAGGTCAGGATCCATTTTGAGAATTTGCCAATGGCGTCCTAAAATCTGCCTCACTTGTTTGGACCCCCTATCGAAATTGGCAATCATTCTCATGACCCTAGTTGGTGGAACAGATGTTTGATTAGGAGTGAGCAATGGGCCTCTTGGTCGGGACAGGGCTGTCTGGTACGCCGATCTCAAAACATGGTCAGGGTATCCCCTGGACAAAAATCTACTCCTCATATCCGCTGCTTGATTGACAAAATCACGTTTGTCAGAGCAATTTCGTCTAAGACGCAGGTATTGGCCCCTAGGAATTCCTGTCCTGAGTGGGAGAGGATGGTTGCTCTCCCATCTCAGGAGGGAATTCGTAGAGGTAGCCTTCCTATAGATTGAAGTGTCTAGTTCCCCCCTCCCGTTCCTGGAGATTTTTATATCAAGGAATGGCAGAGTGGTAGGGTGGGACTCACTAGTGAAGCACATACCAATATTGTTATGATTAAGATGCTGGACAAAGGCTTCAAAAGTCCCCTGATCACCATTCCAGAGAATGAATATGTCGTCGATGTATCGCGCCCACAGACCAATCTCATAGGTGTCCAGAGCTTCATCCTCCTTAAATACGATGGTCTCCTCCCACCAGCCCAGGAATAGGTTGGCATACGATGGGGCACAGGGGCTCCCCATCGCTGTACCCCTGAGCTGGTGGTAGGTCCTCCCATCGAAGGTGAAAAAATTACGTGTAAGCGTAAACTCAAGCAGACGCAGGACAAATTGGCTGTGGGCGCGATACTGACAACCCCGTGATCGGAGAAAGTGTTCTACTGCATTGAGACCCAAATTGTGTGGTATAGATGAATAGAGGGCTTCAACGTCAATACTGGAAAGAAGACATGTCTCCTCCAATGTCAGCCCCTCAATACGCTTGAGGAGGTCAGTGGTGTCTCTGACATGGGAGGGGAGAGCCGTGACAAACGGTGCCAATACCCGGTCAATATAAATACCCAGATTCTGGTTAAGGTTGTCCACCCCCGATACAATGGGTCTCCCCTTTAGGGGACTGACCCCCTTGTGCACCTTGGGGAGACTATAGAAGGTAGATTTCCGAGGATGCAGAGGGAACAGAAAGGCAAATTCATCAGCGGAAATGATGTTATTAGCTTTCGCTTCTTCCAAAATATTTTTAAGTTCACGCCTATAGCCCTCAGTGGGGTCACTGTATAGTACTTCATACGTTCCTGAGTCAGATAGTATACTCCTACACATATTCACATACTGCGCCGAGTCCATGACCACGACATTCCCCCCCTTGTCAGCGGGTTTAATGACGATTTGGTGGTCGTCGGCTAATGATGAAATAGCAGTGGTCACAGACTCGGCGCAGTTGGAATGATGTGTGGACACCTGGAGATCCTCCAGGTCCTTAGTGACCATATTAAGGAATACATCTAAGCATGAAAGTTCATTCGCAGTGGGTGGCATCTTTGTACTCTTTACTTTTAAGTTTGTAAAGGGACCGTTGCCCTGAGGGTTGTCCCTATTAGAATCTAGGGACTGCAGGAGTTCTACATCCTTAAGTAATTCAATCGGGATCCCTAACTCAAGGCATTGACGACGGTCCATGAGTCTAAAGTGTTTGTGCCACCTTAATTTGCGAATAAATAGATTGACGTCTTTAACAGACGAAAATCTATCGAATTTTGGGGTAGGCACAAAGCTCAGACCTAATTCAAGGGCCTTAATCTCATCAATGTTGAGGACACGTGAGGAAAGATTTAGGACTTGTGGTCCCAGGACTAATTCGGAGGTTTCTGTATACGATTGCGTAGCGGATATTCCACGTTCTGGTTGAACTGGCCTAAAAAACGATTATCCTGGCCTCTATAGGCGCCCCGACCTCTACCCCTCCTATACCTACCCCTATTGGGGTGTTGACTCGCTTTGGGGGCAGTTTCTCTCTCGGAGTCTGATAGGTCAGTTTCAGTAGAAGATCTCTCAGAATTACTTGGTACAGTGTCTCTTCTGGTGTTACCAAGAGAGGAATATATACGATTTTCTTTGAAATCTGAGAGATCTCTAATAAACTGTCGATGTTTCCTTTCTTTAAGATGGTATTGGTATTTTTCTAAAATAAGTTGGAGCTGCTTTTCTTTGTTCTGAAATTCCGCTTCTTGTGAAAAAGTCTGCACTACCTCTGTGTATTCTGTCAGTTTCTGACTGAGGGTGGCTAGGTTAGCTCTCTCCTCATCCAGCAGAAGCCTCATCAACCTGAGGGAACTACTAGTGGCTTCTTGCTCCCATTTGGTTAAAAAGCCAGGGTGTTGTCGTAAGCGTGCCGCTGGGAGGAGAGAGATACGCAGCCCCCTTGGAACAATGTTATTTTTAATATAGTTGTCTAAACTTTGCACTTCCCACCAGGACGTGATCTGTTCTTTGTAGACCTGGGTAAGGTCTGCAAAAGCGGTTTGGAAAGAAGGTAAATACTTTTTTTGGGTAAATTGTTTATCCGAAAATATATCCTTGGCCTCGTGCAACCAGCTCTCTGCATCAAATCCCGTCGCCAGGAATCCTGCCATATCAGTAGGAAAAGATAATATCTGAATCAGATATTTCCCTGATAAAACCCTGACCTTTCCACCTATTGATTAAATCAACCTAACTAAATAAATATATCCCTATACTATCCCTTTACTCTCCCTACCACACTGAGATTACTGGTTTGTGTATAGTTGCTTTTTGGCAGGCACAGCCAAGACATACGCTCTCAGATCGCTAGCTGTGCTTAGAATGGTGTCTCTCCAGCCCATAGGCTGAAGAACCTTACAAAATTCTGCACCTGGTTGGCTGTCTGACAGGCTCTTAGCCAATCAGGGCAAACCTCCTCTCTCCTGGGGTCATGTGATCCTCCATCTTTATCCTTCCTGTAGTTAAACTCTGGCAATTTTCCCAGTAAAATGGCACAGGTATCATTTTGCATGATTTGTCCAAAGCGAATCTCCCAAATTTTTTATTTGTTTGGCAGCAGAATTTTTGTGAAATTTGTAACAAATCCAATTCATTTAGAATCTATTCACTCTATTCACTCATTTCTAATGCAATGTTAATAAGCTGCTTTTACGGCCAGGACTCGCAGTACAAGGGCGTAATATTGCCTTGTTACAAAGGCCCAGCGCTGCCTCATCTGGAATATGCAGATCAGTTCTGTGCACAATCCATAAAAAAGATGCCCTGGAGCTGTAAAAAGTACAAAAAGGAGCGACTAAACTGATAAGGTGCATGGAGGGACTTAGTTATGAAGAAAGATTAAAGGGAACCTGTCATCAACTTTATGCTGACTTCACTGAGGGCAGCATAAAATAGTGACAGAAATGCTGATTCGGTGTGTCACTCATCAGCTAAAAGTAAGTGGTTGCTGAGAACCAGCATCATAATCATTGCAACACAGGCCTTGAAGAGTCAAATCTACTTAAGAAGAGTCATGGTTATTCATAATCTCCTGCACTCCACGCCCGTCTGCTGATGATTGGCAGTTCTCTCTAGACAGAAAGGGAGAAAACTCGGTAGAAGCCTGTCAGCCATCAGCAGCAGGTGGGCAGGAGAACAGGACTTCATGAATAACCAGGACTCTTCTCAAGTGGCAGGGGCTCTTTTCCAGGCCCAGTCTGCAATGATTGTGATATTGGTTCTCGGCAACCACTTACTTCTAACTTTTAAATGACAGACCGCTGAAATCAACTCACCTGTCTCTACTTCATTCTGCTGTTAGTATGGGCAGCACAAAGTTGATGACAGGTTCCCTTTAAAAGAATTACATTTTTTTTATTCTTGAGAAGAGGCATCTATGAGTCAACATAATTAATATATAGCTATATGTTTTGATAAAAAATGTGTGCAAAAGGCTTCTAATTTTCACACAGTAAGTATAGCAGTGATGCAGTTTACATCTATTCATGTTTCTAGTGTTTACATGTGGCTCTGGGCATGGCAGTGTGCTGCTACTTGTAGTCCTTGTTTACATTGTAGCCATGGTAGAGTGATCTGAACACCCTTTTTCATATTGTTTGGAGGTGCTGGTCTAACTTAGTTTTTTGCATTGTACATTTGGGGAATTGGCTGCCCCCTTTTGGACTGTGCACTGCCGCCCATCTGCCCAGTTCTTCTAAGCAGAGTATCATATAACTAGAGTCTACATTTCCCTGAAGTTTTGTAGGCCAAAAGCCTAAGAGAGGCAAGTCTGTTAGTGTAGGTCCCATCTGTTAGAAGCCACCTTGTCGCTGGTAGATGGGGCCTACACAATTTTTATCAAAATGTGGACAAAGAGCTTCTAATTTTCAAATAGTAAGTAAGGCAGTGTTGCAGTTCACATTAATTCAAGTTTCTAATGTTTGCATGTGTCTTTGCACTTGGCATTGTTCTGCTACTTATAGTACTTGTTTGCTTATGGGCCGATTCACACATGGTATTTTTTATGAATCCATGTGGCTGTTCTGCAGAATATAGAATGTGTCCTATTCTGGTCCATATTGTGGACGAGAAGAGTCGTCTCTGCTTAGGGTCGGATTGGCCATAGACCCTACAGGGAAATCTCCCGGTGGGCCGATGCCTTGGGGGGCCACCCAAGCCCTCTGCACATCCTTCAGCCGGGTACATAACGATCTGATTCTTTCCTATTTTCCTGGCCAGCGGCCGCAGGTGCCCTCCTGAATTCAACTGTATCGTCATAATGTTTTGCTGCACTGTGGTATTTGGTTCTGCTGGGGCGGTAGAGTGTTCTGCACTATGGTATTGATGGCCCTGCCTACATATGTTAAAGAAGTTATATTCCAGCTTCCCAAGATTCCAGAACAGCAAATCTGCCTAGTCGTATGATGCTCCAGGACTGTCTGACATAATTCGGCAGATTTGCCGTTTATGTGTGAAAACATTCTATCACATAATATTGATGTTGCATTGGCGTCCTATTCTTGCTGCTGCCCAGTTTCTCCTCGCGGGCACAGACCAGCTCACCCTTCTTCCCCTGCTGGTGACAGTTCTGGTGGTTGACATCTTCAGTGTATGCTGCAGGTTGTGGCCTTGCGATCCCATGGAAAGGCTTCCTGGCCTGTCTCTCAGGGCAAGCGCATGTGCTCTCTCGGCCATTTAAGGCCTCTTTCAGACGGGCGGGAACACCCACGATTTTTCCGTGCGAGTGCAA